>NC_056725.1:1653190988-1653410988 GCF_019279795.1 Protopterus annectens
TTATCAATACTGTCAAAAGTAAAATCTTCAGTTTGTGCCATAGGACACAAACTGCCAGTTACAATCACTCACCACTGATGCATGATTCTGATCATCATGCAAATGCTGAGGACAAATATAAAGGGCTTGCCTTTTGGGCTATTTCTGGCTATGTGTGTGGTGTGTTAATCTATTTTTTTTATTTTTTGACCAGATTAAACATTTGAAATAGGGCTGATAACATAGTGGGGAAAACGGGGGGGGGGATGATAAGATACTGTTGGAAGAATTAAGGAATGATCAGGATGGTGGCTGGAGAACACTATAGCTATCTACTTTTACTCAAGGTGTATGTGTATTAGTGCAAATAACTTGCAGAATTTAGATAGTCAACAATAAGGGTTAGGTAACAACAACATAATAATGTGTGATGAAGTGGACCAAATCAGGTGTACAAGTGAAATGGAGAGCTATGTATGGGTTATAATTTTTGTGTGGGACAGGTGCCTTTTTTGTTGAGGAAGTTAGTTAGGGATAAGAGGGGTGGGTAGGTAGAATAAGCTATGTAGAAGGGCAGGCAAGCATCACATACACAGACATGCAGAGATGGTGATGGACACAAAAGACTGGGAGACATCATAACTGGGGATAGGTATGGGACTTCAGGGCACACTTTCTTACAACATGAGTACAGTGACAAGTTAGTCCTTGCCCTCAAAACTGTCATCACTGCTTCCTGTTGCAGGTCACCTGGAACAGTGTCAGATGGGGCATCAAATTGATGCAGAACTTTTTCTAATCTGCCAAAGTGGGCCTTATGGCCTCCTTTCCAGTATGTCCTCTACCAATCCTGTCAGCTCTTGACAGTTGACATAATTGCCACTACACTGGCACTATTCCTGGTAGGTACCAGTGTATCAGCCCTGGGAGAGAGTTAGCTGAAGCTGTTGGAGCAGGTGCATGAATTGCAGAGGCAAAGCTGACAGGTTGTGACCCAAAAGTGCTGGGTGCTTGTACTGTCTGTTGTGGTGTCACCACCAAAGCCAGCTTTGGATGACTATGGTTCTATCCAGCTGGTCTAACTCCCTGTGCTGGTGGTTATTTGTGTTGCAGTAGGAATTATGGTCCAAATGTCAATTAAAAATGTGAAACAGGGTTAGGGAGAGACAATACAAAAATATCATAAATGACAAATAATTTTAAAATACTACAGTCCGTCTATATTGCCAAAATGTTTAATATTCATTACATCCACATATGAAGGTGAAACCATGCATGTGTGTTAAAGTATACAGTAGCCTTTTCCATATTATACACTTTTGGCCAATATTTGTGTGACTGCTGCATATATATATATATATATATATATATATATAAGAGAGAGAGAGAGAGAGATGTAATTTATGTATACCTGCTCCTGAAATCCTAAAATGTCCAAGTTAAATGATTATAAGTTTATTATAATTTAATAGCTGCAGAATTGCTGCTTCTTGGATTTAAACCCTCATACATCTAGCTTGACTGCCACATTCACAAGAGCTACTCAGCAGCCATGTATGTTTGTTATATGTAGAGTATGCCTACCCATCTGTGCTGGTGTCAGGCAATTATGTACTGATGCTGTTAGCATTGAGAAAGGCATGCTAATGTTGGAGTTATTGTGAAATGCCTCTCATTCTTACCTGTGCCATTCTTACCCCATACCTCTCTGAGGTACTGTAGTCTTTCCAGATGCATCTCCCTCTATCCCATCTCTTCAAAAGCTATATAGAACAGAACATAAAAAATAAATAAAAAAATTATAAACATTTTTCTGTGATGGCAAGCCATGGTATTGTATAGACCGGCAATGGTCTACTACACTTACATAAGCAAGGTGGTTCACTGGTTTGAAAATATTCCTCCCATTGACAAAGGAGGTCCTTATTGCACCTTTTCATGTCACTGTAATGGTGATAACACTGTTCAGTAGTGCATGGAATGCTAGTTGTACTGATGACAACTTTGACCAAGCTATTTCCAAGCCTTAGCCTTGTACTGGGGCCTGGTTTAGTCTCACAGCAAAACCTTCAGCACTAACACTTTATGAGGAGTCCAACAAAGATTTTGGACTCCTTCTGATGTAACCTTTGGGCTCTAAATGGAGTTCTACCCTCACCATTGTCTGTCATATCTTTTCAAGGATACCAGTAAAGATAGCAGGGAATTAGCACCCAAATGAAATACTGCTTAACCCAGCTTGTGCACAATGATGGACAAGTTAAGCAACTGAATTTGTGAGCCAGAAAGCACAGAAATGAAAGGGAATGGAATTTGAGTATGCTTTCTTCAATGTACACTTTTGGTGAGTAACATGTCACTAAGAAATCTCCATGTGTGTTGGCAGCGTATTTACAAATTTTAAACAACTGCTGGTTAATGTTGCTGTTTCTTCCTCATTTCAAATGATATATTTGCACCTGTGGGCATGTTTTCTGGGATATTGAATGGAGATCATAAGTAGAAGGTTGGCACTAACAGATAAGGCATTATATTCTGAATGAGTTTATTGAAATCCGTTATTTTCCTTAGTTAAATTTAGTTTTAGCATTACATAATACCTTGATTGCCATTCATTCCACAAAATGGAAGTGAGAGCACATGGGAATTGAACACTAAAAAGGAGCAATAAAATCTTTATTCTGTGTTTTAATTGTTAATGCCATAAGAGAACTGACATTCCCAGGGTGTTATCTACAGTGTACAATGTTGAATGTGACTGGAGCTAAACCTGATTCTGACAAACCTATAGCTGTTACACTTCGAGGTGTTCCTTTGTTTGATTTATATTTTAAGGCTCATCTATGTATTCTTGTGGAAAAGTTTGAATTGCATTGATTTGTGTAATGTGTGTAACATTAACTGATGGTTAAAGAAGCCAAGCATATTTACAAGGCAGATGGCAACGTCTTAGAGCATGTGTAATAGTATGTGAAGTAATACTGCTTTATAGTCACTATTTTTTTCCTACAGCCTATGCCAGCTCTAACACATGGACTATATAAAAACCTTTTATAATGCTAGCTTCATGTGATGGCCTGTTGGGTTCATTCAACACCTGATGCACTTTTTTTATAATACATATTGAGGAAGTGGCCATAAAGACGTCAGAATACATATTTATTTTCTACACATCATGTATCAGTACTATAAACTCTTATGGTAATGACATATCTTATGCTATTGAAACCATGTTCAGACATATCTGGAAATCTGTGTTACTGGCCTATTCAGATTTTGGTAACAACTGATGTTGCTAATTCTAATGCCTCATACATTGGACCAACAAGTATTGGTAATATTATCCACATATTAACAGTCATTTTCTAACTTGTCAGGTGTACTTCAACTTCAATCATAAAAAAACATGATAACAGTACTTTATTACTATCCCTCCATTAAAACTTTCAGTAAGGTGGATTCAAAGCCTGACCTGCTTATCCTAGCCTTCCGAGCTTCCTGCATTTACACATTAAGCCACTGAGAAAGTTACATTATATGCACCTTTTCTGCAATCATTATTGTGTAGAGCATTGGCTAAAGTGCACTGCAGCCAGTCTCATTTGCATGTCTTTTGGCTAAGTGTTTGTGCATGCAAAATAAAATTGTGAGGTTTTGCCTTAAGAAGTGATTGATCATTTAATGATAAGTAACTGCTGACAGTCACCAAAGGGCAATACCATGCACAGTGCAAAGGATGAATAAAAAATCATAAATCAATTTGAAGATATAGCAACTTGAGGAGCCTTATGCAAGTAAAATGTTGACATAAGGATATCTAATTTCGCAGACATACACACCTCATGTCTGCCTCTCCCTCCTCACACTCAACTGGCTTGAACTACCCATCTGCCTCATTTACCTACAACTCACCATTGCCCACAAGCTCATCTTTAAACCTACCAACTGCGCAGCTCTCGCTACTTCCTTAAAACCTTACATTCCCAACTGCTCAGTCTGATCCAAAAAATAAAATCTCCTTCAGGTCCACAAACCTGCATGACCTCCTGGCCATCTACTGCTGTCCCACTCCTTAGCTAAACAGTGGAACTCTCTCCCCATACACCTACACAACCTACCTAACCATACTAATTTCAAATCTCAGCTACTCTCTCATCTTTCTTCCAAATGGGAATGCCCTTGCCACGCTTCAACTTAACCCCCCCCCTCATTTCACTTTGCACTGACTCATCCAACTACCTCTACTATTACTTCATCCCACCCAAAACAATCCCTCCCCTACCAAAAACTAAGTTTCTCTCTAATATCTATTGTACTATACTCTCCAATCTCAAATATACTATTACCCTCTCCATGCATAATATTTTCCTAACCTACTAATGGCTAGTAGCTATATATTTTGAAATGTTAAAACTACAATTGAGTTTATAACAAAAATATTCACTTTATGTAAATGTTGAAATTTCTGTATTGAATTATGTTTTTTCATTTTTGTAACATTGTGACAAGCCAATTGCAAATATCATGGAGCTTATCTGTAAATGCTTAATTAGCTGTATGAACTATGTCCTTTTGTAACATGTGAAATGTAACTTGCAATTATTGTGGAGCTTTCCCCCCGGGCCTCCACTGCAAACGGGCTCTTCTTGGCTCAGAGAACTTCCCCGGTCATCAAACTTAAATAAAAAATAAATAAATAAATAAATAAATAAATAATCTCAGCTTGAAAACAATACCTATTGCATTACCCTGAAACACATACATTTAAACAGTGTTTGCTACATGAAAGTTTGTAGCTCTTACAGACCTCATTATTCATTCCTTCATGGTAAGATTTTTTTTTGAGGAAGAGGGCATGCAGAATATTACAAAAGGTGATGTGCATAACATATCGCAGTAGAATGTGTATCTGTTGTGATGAAAATTAATACTTTCTAGAAAATATGGTCTGACATATCTGTGTCTGTTACATGATCCACATAAAGGTGTGCTTCTACTATAATGACAGAGATCACAGTTATATTGTTAATCATCCATTATACACACTTGTATTATAACTTACATTTGAAATTTCAAGTGTACTTCAGGTTCAAGTACATCAAAGACAAAAATAAATAAATAAAAACATTGTGGCCCCTAAAATCAAATTATCCTGAATGTGGAGTCAACCCCTGCACTGACTGTGCTGTTCTTCTAAACATACTTTATTGATATGATAAGCTATTGTAAAACTTACAACACTTATTTTTCTGCACTAAGTTCTGTCCCTAGTGCTCATTAAAGTACAAAGCTGCCAGTCCTATTTGCATAGTTGATGGCTAAGTTTTTGTGCATGCAAAATAAACATTTGAGTTTTGTTCTTCACTGATAGTCACCACTGGCAGTAACTGACAGCAATAGGAAGTGTTATGTAAAGGATGAAGCAGAAAAAAAGGAATATGTATGATGAGTTCACAACTTTGTGTTCTTATACCATTAAAATGTTGCCATAAAGGATCTCTGCTTTGACACAAATATAGCCATTTCTAGAGCTGAACCATAAAACCATGGTGTTACCATGAAACATTGACATGATTAACTGTTATGGCCACATTAAAAGGGTCTATATTACATAGTCGAAGTTCTGTAACTTTGACTACCATATGTATGAACACATATATCCGAATTTACAGAACTTTGACTATGTATAAAAACATAAAAAAAGGGAAAAAAATAAAAGGTTATATGCAGGGGAGCAAGCCCCCCTGCACCCCCCACACCAACTGCTCTTTAAATATACCAACTCCGAGGTCACGCTGCAGTGCAGTAAAGGGAAAATTTCCTTTACTGTACTATATAGCATGACCCCGGAGTTGGTATATTTAAAGAGTGTCGGTGTGGGGTGCAGGCGGGCTTGGCCCCCTGCTTACAACCCCCAGGTATGTTCTTTTTGTTTTTAATTTTTTTTCCAATTGAAGTATGACAACTTCGAACTTATGGTTTCGACCGTATCACATTCGAAGTTGTCATACTTCGACAATGTAATATACACCTCATTAAAATTGCATACTGAGATAGAGAAAGTAGGGCACATATACACAGTTTTGAATTGTTGTATTTTTACTTTTAGAGAGCAAGATGCCTATGTTATCAAACTTGTCATTTGTCCTTTCACAGTAGAAGTCTTGCTTGTTAACTGTGAACCTTGTAGAATTTATGACAGTAAAGCATGTGAAAGTTCATACAAATGTCTGCAAGACAAGAGTCTGTTCTTTTCTTTTTCTGCGAATTACTCAATGTTGATCTCTTTGTAACATGATTGCATTACATTTGCAATGAGTTTGTTAATTTGTTCTTTATGTTTACATTGTATATACTGGATATGACTTATATACACTTTGTACTGTGAGGTACAATATCTTCTTACAATATTTTTCTAAACGGTATAAAGGATATCTCCTAATTCAATAAATGTACTTGAAACCTTTGTCAGTAAACCTATTCTGTCTGACACATTTTCTGTAAGTGTATTTCCCATTAGCAGGAATGATAAAGATTTAGATGTGCATAACTGCTAATGAGTCACACTTGCAAGCTATTAACTATCCACAGTTATGAATACTTGTGCTTACTAAGGCATGAGTATGGCATCATGTAGGTGCTAACACTGCATTTTCTTGCCTATCACCTTGAACAGGTTGAGTGATTTGGGAACTGTACTGAGCTGACATTTGATTAACATATTTGATGTGTCCATATGACTTAATGTATACCATATAAGCAGAATCTGGGGCTATGGAACTTCCATGATACTAGGGAAGACTGATTGGATTACCAAGTGCTGAGGTTGCTGACAGAAATGCTGCATTAACATTGATTTTGGAGAACTGTCTTACAATCTCTGTCAAGGTATATTATTTTATATGCAACTACTGCTTACATAATCATAGTAGTACATTCTTCTTAGCAAAATGATTGCTGTCTATGCTTTGTAAAGCTGTGTTTGTAATTAAGGTATAACATTTGTTATTTCAGTGATCATATTTTGTATGTTCTGATAATATTTTCTGAAGATGTTAACACATGTTTGACTTTAAAAGATTAAGCTTATTAAAGATTACTTTAAGAAAATGTTAAATGCTAATGTGGTTCACTATCCATGACATTAGCATTTGTTTCCATTCTTTTTTTTTTAAACAGTTTTATTGATTTTGATTATAATGAAAACAATCACATAGACATATATAAGATAATTTACATTATAGATTTACAAATTGCTAACATGTATTTATAGCATTTAAATATGAATATATGAATAACAAAGCAAACAACTAAAGTATGTACATAGACATCCAGTATTTATACATTAGCATACACTGTAATCTTCCTTTTGTAACTTATTCTCATGAATGACAAGGAAAGTCAATTACCTTTATGCAAAATGATCATTTTTTTCCAACATATTTTGTAGGTTAACCCATAAATGATGTTCATATGTCTTTCTAGATGTTCTAGAGGTTATGGTTCTTATCTGTAAATGACTAACTTCTTTTAATAAATTAGCAAACTCAAAGAATGTAGGAGGATGTTTTGAAATCCAATTTTTTGTTATGATCTTTTGAGCCACTGCTAATATAGTCCATAGTAATGAGTGTTTGGTTTTCCTAACACATTGTGGAACAGGTGTATTAAATATGATTAATGATTTATTCAATATGAAGTCTGAAAAAAGTGCTTGTAAAAAGTCATTTACTTTATTCCAAAATATATTTAAGGCTGGACAGTCAAAAAATATATGTGCCCAGTTAATATATACATTAGAGATGCATCTATTACAGATGTTCTGTTTTTTTGTTAATTTTGTCCATTTCTGGTGTATAAAAGGATCTATTCATGAATCTCCATGTGTAAATCTTCCATTTCAGAGAAAATGATGTTTTCCCAGCTGATTGTAGCATATTAACCTTATCTTGCTCACTTGGGGAATTGTGAGTAATTAAACTATAATAATTCCAGTAGTTATGTGTGCAAGAAAATGTTTCTTCTCTTAAAAGTCTATAAATAAAGGAGAGACTACCTGAATATGTATGCTGGTGTAATAATGTTGATTGAATAAATTGTAATAATATCTTAGTGTCATGTTTGCTAGTTGGTGAAGCTAGTTTCAGCTTATTATCAAGATATAGTATAAGTGCTTGTATATCTAACCATGCGGAATTATTAAGTGTATATTCCTGTATAATATGATTCATTGAACTAGTCTTGTATTCATAAGTAAGCTGGAACTAGTATTTGGGTTCTCTGTTTTTCAGTTGAGAAATTTGTTAATATCTGAGGTAACAAAAGTCTCTTGTGTATATGCTGTAGAAAATAACAAAAAAAGTAGTCTTCATATTTAACATGTTTATATATAAAGTTTCTAAAATTAATTATAATATTATGTATGTAACTGGCAGTATGATTAGTATTAGTATATGTGATAAAATATTCTTTTAAGATCCATATGAAGGTGTGTTTATGAATTCTAGTTGATATGTTGGTCTCGTTATAAGTTCCATGGCTGGTACTTCCCATAAAGATTTCCATTGAGCTAAATAGGTTATATCTAAGAGCTGAGAAATTGATCTGATTATAGCAGAAATCAAATAGAGATTTAGATCTTGGAAAGCTATTCCAACATTATTCCAGCTGTTAATATGCTGATTAATAGTAATTCTAAGTATTTTTTGTGACCAAAAGAATCTTAGTATTAAAGTGTTTAGTTTATTTATAAACCTTTTTGAGTGTAGAATTTGAATGGATTGTATTATGTATAATATTTTAGGTAGAATTATCATTTTTATAATGGTTAGTCTTTCTTCAGTAATAAATATTATTGTATTCCATTCCGAAAATAATTATTGGATATTTTGTAAACATTTGTTATAGTTTAATTGAATTATTGATTTAATGTCTTTGGCAAGAATGATTCCAAGATATGTGATTTGATCTGTGTTAGCAATTTGATATGTATTATTTCCTATCATCCTTTTTTTTAATTTTTTTTATTATTAGGATATATGGGTAGAATTTTTGTTTTATTGTCATTGAATGATAGACTGGACATCATTTGAAACGTTTTAATTGATTCATATAATGACATGAATGAGGAGTCATTTCCCTTTGTGGTGATTAGAACATCATCTGCAAACAGCTGGATTTGGGCTATATTGTCTTTATCCATTTCCAAACCTTCTATTTCTTTATTGTTTCTTATTTCATTTGCCCAGGGTTCCATGATCAAAGTAAATAGTAGAGGAGAGAGAGGACATCCTTGTTTGGTGCCTTTTGTAATAGATATTTTATTGGAAATATATGACCCTATTTTGATATATGCATAGGTTTCTTCATATAACTGTTTTAGAAGATTAATAAAATTATGTGAAAAATGTAAGCAATCAAATAGAGGAAATAGATAGATCCAGTTAATATAATCAAAGTCTGCATTAATATCAAGACTAATTAATTATCTTTTTCTTTCTTTGTGAGAAGTCTATAATAGCTAGGGTTTGTTTTATATTATCAAAAGTACTTCTGTTAGTTATAAATCTTGTCTGGTCTTCATCTATTAAGTGGGGTAAGAATTTTTTCAATCTTTCTGAGCATATATTCATAAACATCTTATAATCGATATTCAGTAAAGATATTGGTCTGTATGAGGAACAGAATTTTGGGTCTTTATTTGATTTTAAAATAGGGGATATAAATGTATATTTCCAGGATGGGGGTGTTAAATTATCATTTTGGGCTGAATTATATACTTTGTGTAGTAAGGAAATAGCCATTTTGGACATTATCTTATATATTTCAGGAATAATTCCATCGTTACCTGGAGCTTTGTTTAGTTTAAGCTTACTTACTTGAATTTGTATATCTGATAAAGTAATTTGTTTAGCAATAAATTCTATTTGTTGTTTGTTTAGGTTATTATATATATATTCTTGTTAATATAATCTCTTATGTTATCTTGTGTTTGAATTTGTTTTGTGGATTGATTAATTTCATGAAAGTAACATCTAAATATCTAAACTTTTCTAATATATCTTGTATACTATGTTCTTCTCTTTTCTTTTTTGCAGAATGTATTTCTTTAATATAATTATATTTGTTTAATCTTTTGTTATATTCTTAAGGTTTGATAGATGTTTTAGGATTTATGGAATAAGCAAGAAACCTATATTTTTCTAGTGTTATCTTTGTTTTATGATGTAGGATAGATCTATATTCCTCATTTAGTTTGTATATCTCATCCCTTATATTCTTTGAAGACAGGTTGTCTTTATTATTTTATGATGTAGGATAGATCTATATTCCTCATTTAGTTTGTATATCTCATCCCTTATATTCTTTGAAAACAGGTTATCTTTATCATTTGTGTATAGTGAGTCTAGTTTATCCTGTATTATTCTTATATCTATATCCCATATTTTCATCTTATTATGAAACAATTTGTTTATTTGTCCATATAAATATACATTTAGGGCATCCCAAATAAATATATCATGTGTGTCTGATGCTGAGTTTATATTAATGAAGTTTTGTGTCTCTTCTGTTATGAATAATTGAAAATCCTTAAGTTGTGTGAGATATGCTGGAATCCTTTTAATTGGACACTATTAAGTTCAAATATGATAGTATTATGGTCCAAGATTGGGCAGGCTATAATTTTGCTTTTGGTCAGGTTATTCATTATCTGTGTGGAAAGAAATATTCTATCAGTTCTAGAATATGTTTTGTATCTATTAGAATAGAATGTGTATTGTAATAAGTTATGATCCACAAAATTATATATGTCTTTGAGTATGTATAAGTCTATGAAATTTATAAGTTGCTTAGCTTGTGCTGTAATTTTTCTTTTTCCTGAAGTGGTTGTATCTTTAGGGTCTAAGATACAGTTGTAGTCACCTGCCATAATGATATGTCCCTCAGATAGTGAAACTATTTGATTCAATATATGTCTAATTGTATTAGTACCAATACCAGGTAACCAATAGCTGTTTGTTAATGTCTATAACTTCTTACCCACCTCAATTACAGCCAAGCAAAGCTAACCTTTATTGTCTTGGTATGTTTTGAGTATTCTGGGTAATGGTAATGTTTTGTTTCACAATATTGCTACACCTCTTTTTTTGTACACTCTGAACTTACTATATTTGTGTATTTATTTGTATCTAGAAATTTAATAGTATATTTTGTTAAATGGGTTTCTTGTAAGAATACTATATTAGATTTATGAAAAGCTAGATCATCATCTTCTTTCAGCTGTTCCCGTTAGGGGTCACCACAGCGAATCATCTGTTTCCATTTCTTCCTGTCCTCTGCATCTTGCTCTGTCACACCAACCACCTGCATGTCCTCTCTCATCACATCCATAAACCTTATCTTAGGCCTTCATCTTTTCCTGTTACCTGATAGCTTCATCCTTAGCATCTTTTTCCCAATATACTCAGCATCCCTCCTCAGCACATGTCCAAACCAAACTAATCTTGCCTCACTGGCTTTGTCTCCAAACCTTCCAACCTGGGTGGAAAATGATATGGTGCTGCTTACTGTGATGGATTTGAAGTCTTCTTAAGACACTCAGTCTTGCTGACTGGATTCTGCTGAAATCAAAGTCTGGTTATATTTGCATTCACAGTCTGTTGCATACAGAAACTTGCAGAATATACACTGATAAGAGAATATACTTTGCAGCATCAACTTAGAGCAGTAACAAATAACTTTTTTTATAATAAACCAGATGGACTAACATTTCAGCTTCCACTTTACTTCTCATATAGTACAGATGATGTGAGAGATATAACATTTATATCTGGACAAATGTGTCCCTACCAATCCCCCTAACATAACTGGATTAATACAGATCTTTATATACAATTTTTGTCATGCACATACATATACATTTCCTCTTGGTATTCTATTTTGGAGAATTGCTCATCCTGTAGAAACAATACTGATTGTTGCAGATGCTGACACAAATGCTGACTTAATAATATTATTTTTAAGCTTCCTTGTTTAACAATGTCCTATCACATTTTTGCTGAATTTATAAGTGGCCAGCTTTTCTGACAGTACATCCTGTTTTTTGTCTTTAGTATTCTATTTGGATCTGTTCTTGTGCAAATGCTAAGTGCAGAAAAGCATGTTTTTAAGGAAACACATTGTAACAGTGTCATATGATAGAAACATGTCATGTTGTCCATTCTTTAAAAAAGCAGATTTTACATTTTTCTCTCACTGACAATGAAATGCATACATCCTGTGTTTAAGTCTGTAAGGAAATATGTCCATTCAGCAGATTTCTTATTTTCCAAGTCACAGTCATTTAGTATGGATGCTACTCACATATTGCTAAACTCTAGTTATACATTTAAGCAAGCATTATCTTGTACCTTATTTATGCTGCATATTTGTAGCAAAGTTACTTTCAACCTTAGTATATTGTTGAGCACACTCTAACAATTCCCATTTTTTTATTTTAAACCAGAGAAATAAATTCAGCATTATTTGATAATACTTTTTTCATTATGACAATTAACAACAGTAACTTGACTAGCTTTTGCTAGGCAGACTTTAATACATGTAAATAATATGCAGCCAAGCATTACAATAACAATAAAAGAAATTAAAAATACAGTGATTTTTCCTGTCCATCCTGTAAATAGATTACTAAACCATTCACTCCAATCATCATTCCAGTTTTTTCTAATATGTTGAAACACTTGTGCAATCGCTTCTAAATGTGCTTTTACAGATTCTGTTTTGTCTGGAATAAATGTACAACATTGTTCTTCTATTAAAGCACATGTACCCCCTGGGGATGCTAATATGTAATCTAATGCCATTCGATTTTGCAAAATCATAGTTTGTATAGCTGTCATTTTGACAGTAATGTCAAGGACTGCACTAAAAATGGCATTTGCCAATACCTTAACTAGTTTAGATAGTTTTCTCAGCTCCCAGATGGCTTTTGCAGCCCTGTACCAAGGAAAAATGCCTGCTCCAGAGATTACATCATCTCCTAAATCCATATCTTTTAATTTAATATAATCAAGATTTTGATGATATATACGTGATGTATCTAAGGTGTCTACTGGATTTTCTGGACTTTCAATCTCAGGTAATATATCCCTTTTCTTTTTTGCATTTCTAATGCTTCCTTTTGGTAACTCTTTTACATGATGCATTGCTGGTATCACTAATCCTATATAACAGGTGCCATCCCATCCCTTTGGTAACCATTTATAAGCATATTTACCACAGATGTACTATAACCCATCTGATAGAGCAACACTGCTATTTACCAGACTGGCATTTACTTGCCCCCATAGTAGGGGTTTTATCATGTACAACTGTAAAGTTTTTATCTGCTTTACTTTACCAACATGTAATATTGGTTTTACCCTCATTTTTATCATTTTGTGAAAAATTAAATACTGCTGTGTCACTTAATATTAACTGACCCTTAATTGGTATTAAAATAGGAAAACCATGAGAAAATACTCCACGTACTGGTATGTGGTTGTGAAAATTTATCATTTCAATTGTTTGAATACAATTGCTATTACCCACTGGAACAGTTCCATTTTGTTGAAAACATGTGATCCCCTGCACTATTGCAGATAACTGTACTCTTGCTTTATGTAATTGTACATTTATGACTTGATCTCCTGTTTCATTTATTAATACCCTCCAACTACTAAGAGAATTTAGTGGAATAGGTATTAGAGGCATTACCTCTGTTATTTTTGGTATTAAACTACATACCCAACAATTAGAAACATTCATGCTTTTTGCATACCAACATTGCCTTGCCAAAAAAGTGTTAAAAGATGGTGACCAATCTTGTTCATTTTTCCACATTTCTTTACTCTCTCTCTTATGTAATGTTACCGTTTGATTAACAGGTTGTAAGTATCATTTAATACTAAGCAATATAATAATAGTTAGTATGATAGCTATTATCAATTTAAAAAACATCCTTTAAATAGAAATTCCATTGTTCATAGGTTAGTACTAGGCTATCTGCCTTAGGGCATTTATAAGCCTAGCCAGAGTGTGTGTGGCTTTCACCACCCCTTGGGATGAGAATACTATGCCCATTTAGGGTTTAGTTTACTGTGCCTCTGTCTAGTAGTGACACAAAGATGACCCCCGGGGTAAACCTACGATCTCCTATCCACTCGTCAAGATTTCTCTTGAAGAGAGTTAGTGAGGGGCTCTGCCTAACATGGACTGGGATTCTGTTCCAGAGTGTAGGGAGCCTCTGTTGAATCATTTTGCCTTTGGTCATCCGAAACTGGATTTCATGCCTTTTTTAGACGTTCTTTTAATGTCCGATTCACACATTCTACAATGTCATTAGATTGTGGATGGTATGGTACATGAAACCTTTGCTGTATGCCTAACAAATTACACGTGTTTAATGAGATCACAAATAAAGTGTGGGCCATTGTCTGACTCTATGACCCATGGCAATCCCCAATGACAGAAAATATTTTTCCATAAGGCTTCTGCTGTTGCCTTTGCTGTCATGGTTTTGGTAGGAATTGCTTCTACCCATTTTGAAAAGACGCCCACTGCTACTACTACTAGTAGATGTCTTTTGGTTTGTGGATTATTTATTGGACAGTTCACTGCAGCAAAAGGGAATATCTCTTCATTTTTTGCTACTTTGTTTATATTTCCCTCTGCACATGGCTAATGAATCTAGTGACTCAAGGAGTAAGACAAATGCTGCTGTTTTGGATTTTCTCCAAGGAACAAATATGGAAAATGCAGACAACAACTTGAATCCACTACTGAGCTTACATTTTGATTTGAATGAAGCTAGCATTGGAAGTAATCCTAAGGAAAATGCTGATAGTTCCAGGTTTGAAACCATACTTAGGGATGTTGAAACTGCTGCATATAAATTGAAAAGACTTACTTGGCAGTGGTACCATTTAGAAGCATGTCTGCACCACAAAGTTATACCTAGATGCATGTGGGTCAAATGCATGCCTAGCTATTGGAATCAGCATCCTTCATTATTAGCAAGCTGGCAGGCGATCAATCTTGAAACCAGCTTTAGGTACATCAAACTTCTGTTAGAATATTTTAAACCAGAAGAAGAGAAGACTGTTCAACAGATACAACACAAACAGATAGAACTAGAAAAGGTGAATTTAACTCCTTATCACATAAATAGATTGGAAACGTTACAATTTAATTTGAATATCTATGAGACTAAAATAAAAGAACAGAAAATTAAAAAACTCAATAGAGATGTATTGGATTTCAAGCATGGACATATCTTCAAATGGCCAAGGGAGGAACAATTAGTTGGACAGAGACAACATGTTCCAACGTTTAGTAACAGTAATTTTAGTAATGGAAAAGTAAATCTGGAGACACGCAATATTAACTTTGTGGATAATTCACATATTGAAAGTGAAGTTCAGAAACTCTCAGCAGAGCAGGAACTTCCAGGTTCTGACAACATTTTAACTAACACTACTGAAACATCTACTTCAGGGGCTATACCTAAATTAAAGGGTTCCCACTTACCAGTCACCACTATTTTGACAATTTTTCTGAAGCAGAATTATTATACAAGCAACAGATCATGAAGTCTAGACCGGAAGAGGAAAAAAACCCTGATGTGAACAAATCGTTGGTGGTGAATATATCCAGTTGTGTTTTAACAGCAGCTGAACAGTCGATATTAAAAAAGGTTTGACTTTTATTCCCTCTTTTAGATCTGATTTAAGTGAATTCGTCATTGATCTAAGATGTTTTGGTCGAAATGTTACATTGAAGAATATATTTGGTAATAAACAGGAGCTCAACAAGAAACCAAGAAAACCTAGCACATTTGTACCTGTTAGCCACCCGGCAGTTGAGTTATTTACAAGATTATGTACCAATGAAGTAGAGAAATTGAGGTCGGATCCCCATACCAAACATTTCAGTAACATAACCTCAGAAGAGAGGGAAGCTATTCAGCATTTACAACAGAATAGAGAAGTTATACTGAAACCAGCAGACAAAGGTGGAGCTATAGTAGTTATGGATTCCTCATGGTATTTCAGTAAAATGGAAGAAATGTTAAAGGATTTGAAAACTTATACTGCTGTTACACCTTTGGATGTCAATCGAGCTATACATAAAGTTAGATCATATCTACATGATATGGTTATACAAAGGAAAATTGACTTAGATCTATTTAACTTCCTAGATGTCACTAATCCTACAGTTCCCAGTATTAATGGCTTACCGAAAATACACAAAAAGCTTCAAGATCCACCATTATGTCCTATTGTTTCCGGCCAAGGTTGGATTAGAGAAAATATGTCTTTATTTGTAGAAAGAGAACTGAAAGAAATTTTAAAGAATCATTGTACAGTGTTAAGAGATACAGATGACTTCCTTCATAAATTGCATCCAGTGATGGAAGCAATAATGGATAAATCTAGCCTTCTTCTTACCACATTAAATATCAGTTGTCTTTTTACTACCATACCGAATGAAGCAGGTATAAATTCAATAAGAAGACTAATATCTGCAAGGAAGAATGCATTAGAGACTCGAACTATTTGTGACCTACTTGAGTTGATTCTGAAGAATAACTTTTTCTTATTTGGTGAACAAAACTATTTACAGAAATGGGGGGTTGCCATGGGCACCCCCTGTGCCAATAGTTATTCGAACCTAGTTCTAGTTCAATGGGAGTTGGAATTTGTTTTAAATACTGACAACCCATGGTTCGATAACATTCTGCACTACGGGCATTTTGTAGAGGATTTGTTCAACTTGTGGAAAGGAAGTACAGAGCAATTTCAACTCTTCCATAATTATTTGAATACAACCACCTCATTCTTGACTTTTAACTCTAATTATTCTAAACACACAGTAAGTTTTTTGGATGTTAATGTTATGCTCAATGAAATAGGAGAACTAGAAATCGAACTACACAGGAAAGTACCTGGCGTAACCATTACCTGCTAAAAAGCAGTATGCATCCTAGACATATTTCCAGAAACATTATGAAAAATGAAACTAATAGGGTTTATAAACATTGTAACCGAGAAGACACACATAATAGAGAAGTGAGTCTTTTACACGAACATTTGAAAGAAAGAGGCTATAAGGGGAAATACTTGAGGTTACCAATGCAGGAAAAGGAAGATAGGAAGAAGGATAAAGATACACTGACCAGATTTGCTTTAACTTATAGCACAGATAATTATCAAATTCAGCAAATAATTCAACAGTTGTGGCCCATTTTAAAGCAAGATTCCCAGCTGAAAGATATAGTGGGAGAAAGACCACATTTCTGCTATAAAAACAAGAGGAATCTGAAAAGATTATTGTGCACAAATACACAAAAGACAAAGTGGATTCAAGGACAGAAGGGGACTTTCATGTGTGGCAATTGCAATATTTGTACTCTGATAGATAGTAGCAACAAGTTTGAGCATCCAAGAACGAAGAGACTTTACACATTTGATGTCAAAGCAACCTGTACCATGAGCAATGTTGTTTATCTGGCTACATGTAGATCATGCCAGTCATTTTATGTAGGAAAAACTAACCAAATGCTTAAGAAACGCATACAGAGGCATCAAAGGGACATTGTGAACCAAGATGTTCATAATGCCCTAGCTAATAATGTCAGTCAGCGTAAAGATCACTTGTTTTCATATAAAGCTATAGAGACCATACATATTGGCCCAAAAAAGGAGATATTGAGAACATAACTGAACTTAGGGAAACCAAATGGATAATAAACCTTAGAGCTGATCAACATCCGGGGTTGAATAGTGTTATACCGTTGAAACCTGTCTTGAAGAGACGCAGATCGATCATGAGCTAATGAGATCATAAGTGATGAATGATAAATATCTGAAGAGACATGGTGGAATCTTAGTAACATTTCCTATTGATTTTGAATGGATGGGATGAAGTCAGAAATTTATACATATTGATCTTGGATGGATGGAATGAAGTCTGAAATTTGCATACATTGCTATAGTGAAATAACATACTTGTTATTTTGTTTTATAAGAGCATTTATATCCTAACGGAAGTTGGATTAAGTTTGATTATGTTAGTGTCAAGATTAGAAGATGTGATGCTGTCGACGTATGCTATTTGTAGTTTAATATGCCCAGATCTTTCCTGCTCTGGTTTCATCAATACAAAACTGGACAATATGATAAACATCTGAACAGAGATGGTGGAATTCTAGTAAAAGTTCCCTATTGATCTTGAATGGATGGGATGAAGTCAGAAACTTATATATACTGACTTTAGATGGATGAAATGAAGTCTGAAATTTGCATACATTGCTAGAGTGAAATAACATACCTATACTCTTCTCAGGAAAAACTTATAGGCAGTCACCATGTGAATTTATCAAGGTACAAATGTGGCCATGCAAGACATGGAGTCTTGACATTTATTGTCACTTAGTAATTGTCCTGCTATATTCCTGTCTTGAGAAATGAAATTTTAGTAATGACATCGCCTATTTATTATTGATAGCGATGCATACTACTATATATATTATTTTTTGTCATCCCAATCACTGGACACCAGAGATATGTGAAAAACTTCTTTTGGGTTAATTAGATTAAAGAAATTATGAAAGTCAGCAGATTTGTTTTTTGCCACTCCTTGGAAGCCACCATTGGCTACTTAGATCATCTATTTATTGTTCGTGCCATTTTTCCTTTATTGAATATTAGAAATATGCAAAGAACTGATTTTGGGATTATTTGACAAGTTTTTCAATAAGAATACATGAAGGCTAGCAAATTTGTCTTTTGCTGTTTTTTTGGAAGCCACTATTGTCTGTTTAGTTCACCTATTTTTCATATTCTGACTCCAATACATTAGTGTGAGACATGCTTCTAAGTATGCATGAAAGCTAGCTGCTTCATCTGTTACTTCTTTTGGAAGTGCTATTGGTTACTGACATCACCTACTTTGCATATTTCATTAGTATGGAGCATTAGCAAGCTGTGTGAGGCATCCATTTAGAAAATGGGATTGTTAACCCGGTTTATGCAAATCAGATGGAGAAATCCAAACATGGATTGGCTGGAACCTTGGTGTTGATATTCTCATTGGGTGAATAATTTTGACTGTCTTATATATACGGATGAATGTCCCATTTGATTATACGATCTGAAGAAGAACTATTCAAAAGCGCTTATCGTTGGATAAGGGACTTAATTTTTATTATTTTTGTTCTTATTTTGTTTTATTTCATTCTTTTCATTAAATTCTGGATTTTAGCAGAACTTTTATTACTGGATTGCACAGACAGTTTATTTGCTTTTTAGCACAGTGTTAGCCTGGGTGAACCAGCTGTCTTTTGGTTTGTGGACTAGTAGATACCTGTAACCTCCCTTTGTTATTGGTAATGGACCTGCATAATCTATTTGAACTGCATACCATGGCCCATCCACCGGCTGTACTCAATGTAACTGAGGCCTTTTGCTTTTAGCATTCACCTGCAGACAGGATAGACATTCTTCTACAATCAGCTTGCAGACCTTTTTTAAATTTGGGTTCCAATACTTTTCTTTTACAACTGCCCATAACTTATCAGTTCCTATATGGCCCAGTAATTGGTGATTTAACTTGACCAACTGGAGTGCCAACTGAAATGGTACATATGGAAATTGTAACCCTTTGGAGGTGGTGTATGCATAGTACTCCTTTGGTGGTATACCTGCTAATCTGCATTGATCAGTTTCTTCTTTTAAGCCCTTTAGTTTTTGTATACTTACAAGGTCTTTTTCTATTGACTCTTCATCTAATTTTTTTAAGACACTAACTTCTACACTGGCATACTCATATTCTGGAAGTTATTTTCCATGTTGTGCTGCTTGTTTTGCCAAAGTATCAGCTAACACATTTAACCTTTACGTTTCACTGGTTGGCTTTTGATGTGGTTTTACTTTTAAGATGCTATACTGTCCTTGCTGTTTTGACATTGTTATAACTTTATATATGTCTTTTAATACTTCAGCATGCTGTAATGGTTTACCTACACTATGCACAAATCCATGCCTTACTCAGGTTTCCATATGCAGTCTTAAAGAATTTACTACATAAGCACTATCTGAAAAAATGTTAACAGGACTGTAATACTTTAGCACATACAGTACTGCCTCCAGTTCAGCTCTTTGAGCTGACATATGCCCTGGTAACTTGATTAGTTCAGGAGAACCCAGCTATGGATTCTCTGGAACTATGGCAAATCTTGTCCAGTATCTGCCTTGGTCCCAATATCGTGCTCCATCCACAAAGATGGATGGCTTAAAGTGATCAAAATCAGATGCTAAAAATTGCACATCAGGTGACATTATCTTTTCTAAACAGTTATGCTCTTTTCCTTCGTATCCCATGTGGTTTGACAAATAGTATTTGTCTCGTCTGTATAGTAATAGTTTTCATTCCAAAAAGTGCCATCCATTTTGCAAAGACTGTCTGACTAATACCATCTGTAATTTTATTCATCTCAAAACTGTCTATAAGAGCTTTTACTGCTTGATGTGGTGTTTGTACTATAATGCTGGAAAATATGGTCAATTATTCAGTTTGCTTAATATCCCAGTAAATAGCTAATAATTGCTGTATACATGGATGGTAGCCCAGTTCCACTGGAGTCATCTTTCTGCTAAAGAAAGTGACTGGGCGTAATGTTTTTTTAAATTCTGTTGTCGCTACCATGTAGCCATTCCTGTAGTAGTACCACAGACAGTGTTTTTTTCCTGCTGCTGCTTGTAGCACAAATGGTATACTTGGTGTGGGTGCTATTAATTCTGTAGCTTGTGCTAGTTTTATTTTTATTTGTAAAAATGCCTCCTCTTCACGAGATCCCCACACTAAAAAGGTGGAGTTCTTTTGTTCCTGTAACATTTTGTATAGGGGAGCAGCCACGGCTGCATAATCCTCTATAAATTCCCTATTATAATTCATGATTCTCATGAATTTACGTAAGTCTGCTATAGTCAGTAGCTTTTCCATTTGTAAAATGCCTTGTCCACGTATAGGGCAACGAGACCTTCCTGTTGGTTTTATAATAGCACCTAGAAACTTAACTTCTTGTGACATGAACTGAATTTTTTCACTTTTAACCTTAAACCCTGCTTGCTGTAGAGTATGAAAAACTCTCTTAAGAAGCCGTATGTGCTCCTCTACTGTTTCTGACTGAATTAAAATATCATCAATGTAATGTATTACTGAATCATCCTTTTCCAAATGTTGTAGAATGGATCCTACTGTCTGATGAAAAATAACTGGACTATTTTGAAACCCTTGTGGTAGCCTTGTCATGACATATTGCTATTTTTTAAATGTAAAGGCAAATCTTGGCCAATCTTTTTTCCTGAGTGGAACTGCAAAACAGCCATTTGCTAAATCTCTTACTGTAAACCACTTACTTTGTGGCTTAATAAGTGCAGCAACTCTGGGATTCCTGGAATCAAATATGCTCTAGGAGAAGTATATTGATTAACCCTCAGTAAATCAATAAAAAGACAATAACTACCATCTTTTTTCTTAACTGGCCAGATTGGTGAATATGTAGGACTGTTGCCCTTTTGTATAATCCCTTCTTTTTCCCATTCTGCAATACATTTTTCCAAATGTTCTTCTGCTTCCCTAGGAATAGGGTATTGTTTTTGACAAGGTGGTATATAGTTCTGATCACTTCTTACCCCTACTGGGCTTTCTAGTTTCCCACAATCACTGGAACCCTTGGACCAAAGATTTGGTTATTGCTGTTGTAAATGCTTCCATATATCCTCACTGTCTGTATTTACATAGCCTGTTGGTTTTTCAGGTTTGTCAGATAGAGAGATTGCATAGCAACCTGTACTTTGCTCTTCTTCTCTTATTTATTTATTTTTATTTTACATTTGTTGACCGGGCTAGTCTAACTGGATGCATATCCATTTTCAGCAGAGGCCCGAGGAGTTAAGCTCCAGTTGAAAAGATTAACAAAAAGATAAACATAAAATGGTTAACATATAAATGCATGTACAAAAAGTAATAGCAGATTATTACATAACATTTCAATTGTTGAATACAAAAATTATTACAGAACATTATATACATTTGCTAGAAATTCTATTCTCAAGGAAAACATTTTTTTTGATAGAATAAGGAACAGATATGGATTAGTCCATGAAAGTAAAAGTAATGGTTGAGAAATACTGGGTCAGCAGTGCTGATGATAGCAATGACATTTTTGATTAGTCTGCATTTGTACAGGGGCATAACCAGTATGTTTTAAGGTAAAGTTTAAATTTTTGTTTAAATAGTGTTAAAGAGGACAGTGATGTCAGTTCATTTGGAAGTTGGTTCCAGTATTTTCCAACAGCATTAGAGAACAGAGAGTCACCAGAGATATTGTTGGATATGTTTGTGGATACTAGTAATTTCTTGGATGAGCGTAAGGTTTTAAGGTTTTTGTATTGGGTAAAAAGGTTTGATAGTATTGGAGTTTTAGTTGGTTGGAAGAGGGTTTTATGGGCAATGGTAAGTTGGTTATAATGGAGTTGGTTTTGTAGCTCAAGCCAGCCTAGTTGTTTCAGATTATGACAGTGGTGAGTCCTGAAAGAGGAGGCTGTGGCAAATCTAGCTATGTTATTATAAGAGTTTGACAGTTTGTTGAGTTTGTTTGTAGTCAGATTTGTATATATGGATGAAGCATAGAGGAGTGTGGAGATGAAATGGGTATGGGCAATAGAAGTTCTAGCTTGTGAAGTAAGGAATGGCTTTATCCTATACAGGGAGCCCAGTTTCCTGTTTACAGTTTTTATAGTATTGTTAATGTGAGTTTCATAGGTAAGGTTATTATCTATTGTTATACCTAGAAGTTTAGTGGTGAGGTCTGGAGATATAATGGTACCGTTATTGGATAGGACTGAGAAGTTAATTGGACTGGACTTGCGGGTGGGTGTGAAGAGCAATAGTTTTGTCTTTTTGGGGTTCAGGAGGAGGCATCATTGTAAAAACCAGTTTTCTACTATAGTAAACATTTTCTGGGTTAAGGACTGTAGTTCAGATGAAGATTTAGCTGAGCAGATGATTGTAGAATCATCTGTATATTGAATACAGATAGCATGAGTTGTTATTTGTTTATATAAGTTGAGAATAGGAGGGGACCAAGAATTGAGACCTGAGGGACACCTAGTGTAATGGGGATATGTGAAAATAGGTTATTGTCCCAAAGCACAGCTTGTTGTCTGTTATTAAGGTACGATTGGAACCATTGAATAACCAGTGAATTTAGGGAAAGAGATAATACATTTATAAGTAAATGGTGGTTGACCATATCAAAAGCTTTGGAAAGGTCAATAAAGAGTGTTGAGGAGAGGATGTTGTTATTTTTGTTATGAATGATACTATCAGAGAAGGATAGAAGAGCAGTGGTAGTACTATGAAATGGTCTGAAGCCATGTTGGCAATTTACAAGTAGATTGTTTTGCAGTAAGTGATCTAGTAGTTGTTTATGGATACATCTTTCCATTATTTTAGCTAAAGGAGAAAGTAATGCTATTGGACGGTAGTTGGAGTATTCATTAGAATTGCCACCTTTATGTAGGGGGATGATGTGTGAGATTTTCCAGATGGCAGGAATATTTCCCTCTTGTAAGGTTCTATTTATCAGGATTGATATTGGATAGGCTATAGCTTTGGCAGCTTTTTGGAGATATTCTGCTGGTAGTTTATCAGCTGATGGGGTTGATGGTTTAAGTTTTTGTAGAAGATTACAGATAAGGTGAGTTGGGACTGGTTGCCAGTGGAATATAGGGAGTGAATTTGTTACAGAATTTGGGTGACCAGAGTCCCGAGTTGTTATTTGATTGGCCAGTGATTGGATGGCCTCTGTGAAGAAGGTATTAGAGGCGTTTCCCATTTGTTTGGGATCTTTGGGGTTAGCTCCTGTATGGGGTGGTGTAACCAGGGTGAAGAAGTTTGTTAATACTGGCCTAGAATTTTTGTGGATTCCTTTGGTTTGTTTGCTAGAGATGACAGTAAAAGTTTTTTTTTGTCCAAGAGAATGGCTTTTTTTTGTATCATTTCTCACTTGTTTAAATTTAAGTTGGTCTGCAGGTTGCTTAGTAGATCTCCATAGAGCCCAGAATTTGTTTCTAAGTAGGATTTTCTGTCTGATTTCCTTAGTGAGCCATGGGGCTGGCTTAGACTTAGTTCTGATAGTACTCTTAGGTGCATGATAGTCTAGGATTGTTAAGAATTTTGAATTAAAGTAATTTACTGCATCGTCTAGAGGGAGGTGTTTAATGGTAGTCCAATCACATGCTTTAAGTTCAGTTTGGAAATAGTCAGGATTAAAGTTTTTATTGGTTCTAATTGTTCTAAGTGTGGTTGGGTTAGGAGCAGTTGTCTTATGCCTAATGATATAAATGAGTGAGTGGTCACTTACATCTGCAGGAAGGGTTCCAGCCTTATACATTTGGTGGTGATTGTTTATGAGTATCCAATCTAATATACTGTCTTTATTATTGGGTTTGTTAATTCTGGTTGGGAAGTTGATCATTTGTGAAAATCCATGTAGGTTAATATGTGAAGTTGGCTGATTATGTGTGCAGGTTTTCCAATCAATATTAAAGTCACCTAGAATTATAGTCTCTTGAGGGAAAGATGAAGATAATCCAGCAAGGGTGTCTTCAAGGATGCAAGTATTATTACCAGGAGGTAGGTAGATGCAGATGATGATTATTGATTTACTAGTGTTGAGTTGAAGTTTGGTGGCAAGAATTTCTACATTATTATGAAGAGTTAGATGGAAGTCTAGTGTGGAGATTTGTAACCCTTTTTTAAAGAGTATAGCAACTCCCCCTCCCTTTTTGATTTTGCGGTCTGCTCTTAGGATATTGTAACCAGGTGGTAAGATTTCATTATCAGTAGTTAAAGGTTTTAACCATGTTTCTGACAAACATAGTATGTCAAAAGAGTGGACATCCAGGAGATTATGGAGGTAGGAAGCTTTGTTATGTAAGCTATGTATATTTAGGTGAGCTATAGAAAGTGAATTAGGAAGTCTAGGTGGGATAAGATTTGAGTGATTGGGGCTTTGGAGTTCAATATTATCAGAGTGTTTTGGGCCAGGATTGGGATGGATGTCATCACCGGTAAGTAGTTGAGGTTTTGGACAAGGGTAATGGAGTACATTAAGTTGGTTGAAAGGTTTGCTAGGTTTTAGGTGGATGTATTTAATATGGGTTAATCTGTGATACTTTGGAAGTATGTAGGTAGGTAGAGATGTAATATTTATATGTGTTTGGGATGTTGGTGGTATAATACTTGTATGCTTGTTAGAGTAGAAGAATTATAAGTAATTAGCGTGTTCATAGAAGGTTAGTAGGTAAGATGCAGTTAGGAAAGGTAAAAGAGTGATAATAAGTAGTAGTTGAATATGTGGTGAGGAAGCTGGTGTTTGCATCTTAAGTGATTTGAGGTAGAGGTGTAGTTAGTAAAGGGAGGAGTTAGGATAGATCCAGTTAGAGAGACGTAGTTGATTTTGGTCATATGATTAAAGTAGGTGAAGGATATGATTGGTTGTGAGAGAGAAAGGGGTGTGGTTTGGAAGTATAAGTCTAGGTGCACTGGGGTGGGTGGGAATTGGGGGTAGGGTAGGGGAATGGAGTGAGCCCGCAGGGCGAAAGGAGCAGGGCAGACCAAGGACAAGAGAGAGACTGGGAAGACAATCAGTGAAAGTGGAATGGAGATTCCAGTTAGGTAGTATGAAGGTAAGGGACAATAAGTTGCTGGAGGGGGAGAAGGTAAGGATGGCAAAACAGTGATGTTGGGATATGTAGAGTGTGGGAGAAACAGGTAAGTAGTTGGTAGAAGCACTTTGCTGCTAGTTGAGAATACAGCTAGCAGATTAGTGGGCAAGTGCTGCCATCTAGTGGGAGAACACTATGATAGCAGCAGAGATACCTCAATGAGAAAAACAAGTGGGACGGAGAGAAAAGAAAAATGGGCAAAGTGGGAGAAAGCTAGGGCCTAAGTTAAGGATTAAAATATAAGGAGCAAAGTAGTAGAGTAAGGCTGCTGGTAGTCCTGGCTGGAGTAAGCTTAGATAACATATACCATGATCTGGGATAAAAACTAGTTGAAATTACAGGAGGTAATGAACAGATAGTACATACTTTGCAATGCTTATCTTCTTTCCTTAAATAATACAACACAGTAGGTGGTTTAGGTTCTTTCCTGTCCTGAGGTTCAAGTTTTTGTGAAGATTAACTTTAATTATTCGTATAATTCTAGTTCGTAGGTAGCCAGCTGGTCGGGATTGCAGAGGAGTACACAGCTGACAAGGTGGAAAAAAGCTGAGTAAGATAGAGAGAGAGAAAAAATATTATGGGATAAGTACTATAATTACACTGGTATTAACTTATGCATTATTAAAAACATAATTCAACAAACAGAGATAGAACAAGCAGTAAAAAGCAGACTATGTAAAACAAACAGTCGTCAGTTAAAAATGATACACATAAAATCAGGTTTTAGGAACCTAATGTGTTCAGCTAAGAAAGCCTTAACAACGCTAGTACAGTGTTGACAGTACTATAAACCTAAGATATGGCTATGCTATTGGAACATTATAATGACCCCTTTCTTGTAATTAAATAAATATCATTCTATGTCTGAGCGTGTCATAGTTTAATAATATGTACAAGGATAAGGCAAATACTAGCTTTTCGATTGGGAGAAGGTGAACTATAAAGGATAAATAATAATGCGTTAGTCGATCCTTCAAGTCTGTGGTGACTGAAAATGTTTTTCCTGTTCCGCGCTCTTGAGGCAGGAAAAAGGATGCAAAGGTAATCTTTATGGGTACAAATAGTGCATTACTCTTTCCGCAATACAGAGGCAGAAATAACACATTGGTAAGAGATATTAAATCTTGAAAGTGCACCAAAGCATATATATTAATGAAACAAATGAAATGGCAAGTAGCTTTGTATTGAACTACTGCAGTCTGGTATGTTGGAGGGGAATTGAATATGAATCTACCCTTATTCGCGCTTCTGATGTAGGAGAAAAAAAAGCTGCAAAGGTAATCTCAACGGGTAGTAATAATGTGTTACTTGTTTCGTGATACAGAGGCAGAGAAACGCAATGGTGAGAGGTATAGTAAACATAAAAGTGCACCAAAGCACATATTTTAATGAAATAATGGGCTGGCAAAAAGTGTATTCACAAGCTTCTTCGGCTCAGTATGTCTAAGGGTAATTGAGAAGTTTTCCCATTCAGCGCTCCTGAAGGAGAAAGGCGCGTACAGCTGGGATGGGTTCAGCAAAAAGAAATACTTAACATTGACTGTGCTAATACAGGTTAGGAGGTAGTTCAACAGTTATTAACTAATTATAACCCTCTGACTGTACATCACAAACTAAAGAATAGCAGCAGTCTAAGACATAGACATCACCTAGCTACTATAGCAATAACCCACGCCTGGGTGTGGGTAATGCTAAATTTACCCACGGTTGGCGTGGTTTGGTCCCGGTAAGCCCGAGGACCAAACAAAGCCAACCGTGGGTATTAGCATTACCCACACCCAGGTGTGGGTTATTGCTATTATACCATGACATTATTTAAGAAAAGAAACTATTACTTTTCTTAAATAATGGCATAGTATAATGCCTGTTTGCTGCTCTTCCGCAGATGTCTGGCATCCACGGCAGCTCTGATGTACTGCACGCCTGCGCAGTACATCAGAGCTGTCGGCAAATGGAGAAAGCAAGATCTCCGTTGCTTTTTATCTCGCTATGTTAAATGAGTTTAACATAGCGAGACAGTTTTAAAATAAGCAACGGACATCTTCGTTGCTTATTTTAAAACTGTCTCACTATGTTAAACTCATTTAACATAGCAGACACTAAAAAGCAACGGAGATCTTGCTTTCTCCGTTTTTAAAACACTGTCTTGCTATGTTAAATGGGTTTAACATAGCGAGTCAGCTTTAAAATAAGCAACGGAGATCTCTGTTGCTTATTTTAAAGCTGTCTCGCTATGTTAAACCCATTTAACATAGCGAGACAGTGTTTTAAAAAAACGAGTTATACTAAGGGAAAAAAGTCCGGGCGACCAGACCTTTTTCCATTAGTATAACTCGATTTACAATGGGGACGTTTTGTGGGGGGTCATGGTATAATACAAAATAATTGCTAACAAAGCTGCAATTTACATACTACATAAATGCAAGTTAGAAACACCTTCATGATTGGTACATAACAAAACCCTAATAAAACTGCATAGGAATGTAAACCACAGGCAGTTCAAGACTTATTTTAGAATAATTGTGATGCAAGCATTGACTGTTCAAAGAATCAGCAAAAAAAACTTACGCATAAAACTGAGGCAAATAACCAAATACTACTACGTACAGTAAGCGTTCTAGCCTGGGACATGCAGCAGCCTGGAGCAGGAATGATAGAATGAAGATGGCGTCATAAGAAAAGGGTATATTTAAAAGTTTAGGAGCGGATATGGAATGTGGAGAGGGTGGGGTAGGAAAGGTACGTGGAATGTAGAGGGGGTGGGGTAAAAAAGGTGTGTGGAGGTGGAAAGCAGAAAGGTATGCACAGGGAATTATGAGATGATAATACAAAGTTGTTAACTGATGTGAAATGTGACAAGTAAGTGGGAGAGAAACACCATATGAAAGACCAATCTAACCAAGGGAAGACTGGGGAAAGGAAGAGTACTAGTAGCAGGTATATATTTCACTCATAAAGTAGAAATGACAGACCTTAAACAGTGTCTGAAGGAAAAGGAAGAATAAACTCTTTGTTGTTTGTCTCCCATCCACAGAATTTCATTAGGTAAATCAATTACTATGTCCAAAGGCACTAGAATGTTCATATAATGGTATATGAGCAAGATGGATGCATTAAAAATGCACCCTTCCATGTCTGTCCCTCTTGACTAAACTTTATGTCCACATTTTGGCTGCTCAGTGAATAGCATCCTGTGTTCTATCAAATGTTTCAGATTTACAGGCAAAACTGTTTGAAAATCTACAGGGCATACTTCCCCTTTTCCTGTATATTGATGGCTCTTCTAACTGTCTTTACCAATATTGTAAGGTTTTTGTAAATAATCCTGCTTTTCTGACTTTTCTTGTAAAGTTTTTTGCTCTCTTTTTGGAAACACCCCCTGTTCTTCCTTCTTTTTGTGCCAGGCTTTGTAATGATCACAATTTTGCTTAACATGTCCTATCTTTTTACAAAAGAAGCATGTTGGTGCCTTTTGCTCATTACCTGTGCTTGATCCTGGTACTACAGACATAGAGGCAGGAGCTGGTGGTGCTGATGCAGCTCTTTCTGCTGGAGGTTGGTCACACCACCTTTGCCTTCCCCTGTTTTTTACCTCACCAATTACTTCAAATGGCTCACTATTATCTTCAAATGCAAAGATATGGTATGAGCATAATGTCCCATAATCGGCCATAGCCCGTCCCCTCTTTAGTTTTTGTACCAAATCAGTGAGGGTATCAGAATTTTCTTCATAGATACATTTAATATTCCCTGGAACCCCTTTAACTTGTTCTAAGAAGCAATGTATTAGCTGGTTTGTATTTCTCTTTTTCCCATGTCTCTGTCTGTTTTTTGAAATATGATTTGAAACACAAGTCTAAAATGTTCACTTTGTTCCATTAATTTATCTGTGATAGTAATTTTAAAATTATCTAATAATTTGGCTGTGAGAGGCTGTCCTTGTGTAAATGCCATTAAAATGGCTGTCATACGTCCTACTTTAGTGTTTAACTGATAATCATCTTGTTTTAATTGAATGAAAGTTTTAAAACATTTGGGAATGAAAATCCAAAAACATCTAAGTAATGCATCTGTCCATATATCAGATCCTGGTGTATATGCCACCCATTTTTCAAATGCAAGCATGTTACAAAATATGCCTTTTTTATCATTCCACTGTGGTATACTCTGTAATAATCTAGACTGTGTATATAAATCTGTAGTCGTTCCCTGTCTCTGTTCTATAATTTGGACTGGTTTTGTGTTTTTTAACTCTTCCTTAAGCTGGGATATCAAAATAGTATTTTGGAGTTTAGTCTCTGTTAATTCATCTAATTCTTCTTCCTTTTCCTTCAGACACTGTTTAAGGTCTGTCAATTCTACCTGTAAGTGTTTAAGGGAGGTATGATACCTGTTATTAGATTCCTCTGTTGACTGCAGGGCTCGTATGCACTTTTTGATAGAGGTCTTGGATGTCATTTCTGAATTTTTTAAACTCACTTTGTTTTTCTTATAAAAATGTATTAAATTCTTCTGTCAATGCATCATAAGCTTTGTTTCTGTCCTCATCTGTATTTGTAGCCGTGGCATCATTCCATGCTTGTACATAATTTTTAAAGGGAGTTACAAGATCTACAGGGGACTCTGTCAATAAAAGATTTGATTGCTGTTGTAATTCAGAGATTAATGTACCTACAAGGACATAACTGCTTTGCATCTGGATTTAATGAAAACTCTTTACCCTTAGTTAATTCTGTATCATGAACAGATCTGTCTTCACAGTCTATTTTTTAGCAATATCATACAATACTTTTTTATGGCATAATACACAAATGCAGTTTCTTTTGAATCACACAATAAACATTTACTATGATATACTTCATATTTTGTTACAAATACCAATCAAATGTTACAATCCACTTACATAATGCCTATATGTCAACTTGCCCTAATAAGATTTTACACTTACTTATAAGTTGTGTATACCAACATTGCAATTTACTCCACATTTTATCTGATTGTTCTGTTACATTAAGAGTAAAACTTGACTTACATTTGCTGGAATTCTGTCTGATAGCATCCATACTAAAAATGTGACACAGAAAAAAGTCTTACCAGTGAGCAAGAAAACAGGTGATCAGGCTTTTGTTGCAGATGGCTGGAAATTTTTCAAAGTCACTCGAGAAGCTGATGAAGCACAACAGGCAGCGGACTGCTGTACAAAGTAGATACCCATCTTTTCTTGGAGAATTTATGGCACTGCGACTTTCCTGAATTAGTCTCACTGGATTCAGATGTCTGAAAAAACTTTACTGCTGCAAGCTGCATAAACTGGAATACTTCTGTTTAGAAATTACACATACGTACAAATGTTAGTTACTTCAATCTGACTGAAGTGACCATCTGCAGAGCTTACCACTCCTTCTGTGTTCTAATGCAGGCTAGCTTGCCATTGAAAAATTATATGGTGCTGCTTACTGTGATGGATTTGAAGTCTTCTTAAGACACTCAGTCTTGCTGGCTGGATTCTGCTGAAATCAAAGTCTGGTTATATTTGCATTCACAGTCTGTTGCATACAGAAACTTGCAGAATATACACTGATGAGGGTATATAATTTGCAGCATCAACTTAGAGCAGTAACAAATAACTTTTTATAATAAACCAGACAGACTAGCATTGCAGCTTAAAGTACTGTTCCACTTTACTTCTCATATAGTACAGATGATGTGAGAGATATAACATTTACCTCGGGACAAATGTGTCCTTACCAATACCCCTAACATAACTGGATTAATACAGATCTTTATATACAATTTTAGTCATGCACATACATATACATTTCCTCTTGGTATTCTATTTTGAAGAATTGCTCATCCTGTAGAAACAGAACTGATTGTTGCAGATGCTGACACAAATGCTGACTTAATAATATTATTTTTAAGCTTCCTTGTTTAACAATGTCCTGCCACATTTTTGCTGAATTTATAAGAGGCCAGCTTTTCTGACAGTGGGAACATCCTGTTTTTTTGTCTTTAGTATTCTATTTGGATCTTTGTATAAGAACATCTTTTCTTGTGCAAACGCTGATAAGTGCAGAAAAGCATGTTTTTTAAGGAAACACATTGTAATAGTGTCATATGATAGAAACATGTCATGTTGTCCATTATTTAAAAAAGCAGATTTTACATTTTTGCTCTCACTGACAATGACATGCATACATCTTGTTTGTAAGTCTGTAAGGAAAGATGTCCATTCAGCAGATTTCTTATTTTCCAAGTCACAGTCATTTAGTATGGATGCTAATCACATATTGCTAAACTCTATTTCTACATTTAAGCAAGCTTTATCTTATATCTTATTTATGTTGCATATTTGTAGCAAAGTTACTTTCTAACTTAGTATATTGTTGAGCACACTCTAACACTGGGCTGACCCTGTAATATACTTATTCCTAATCCTGTCCACCCTCGTCACACCCAGTGCAATTCTTAACATCTTTTACTCTGCCACATCCAGCTCTAACTCCTGTCTTTTTGTCAATGCCACTGTCTCCAACCCATATAACATAGCTGGTCTCACTACCCTCTTGTAGACCTTCCCTTTCACTCTTACTGGTACTCGTCTGTCACAAATCACTCCTAACACTCTTCTCTACCCACTCCATCCTGCCTGTACTCTCTTCTTCACTTTTCTTCCACACTCACCATTACTCTGAACTATTGATCCCAAGTATTTAAACTCATCCACCTTCACCACCTCTGCTCCTTGCATCCTCACCATTCCTCTATGCTCCCTCTCATTCACACACACATATTCTGTCTTAGTCCTGCTGATCTTCATTCCTCTTCTCTCTAGAGCATATCTCCATCTCTCCAGGGTCTCCTCCACCTGTTCCCTACTCTCACTACAGATCACAATGTCATCTGCAAACATCATAGTCCACGGGGACTCCTGTCTGATCCCGTCTGTCAATCTGTCCATCACCATTGCAAATAAGAAAGGGCTCAGACCTGATCCTTGATGTAATCCCACTTCCACCTTAAACGCAACCGTCACTCCCATCGAAGACTTTACCACTGTCACACTACCCTTGTACACATCCTGTACCACTCTTACATACTTCTCTGACACTCCCAACTTCCTCATACAGTCCCACAACTCCTCTCTAGGCACCCTGTCATATGCTTTTTCTAAGTATACAAAAACACAATGTAACTCTTTCTGACCTTTTCTGTTCTTCTCCATCAACACACTCAGAGCAAACATTGCATCTGTAGTGCTCTTTCCCAGCATGAAACCATACTGCTGATCACTAATCATCATGTCCCTTCTTAACCTAGCTTACACTATTATTTCCCATAACTTCATGCCATGACTGATCAATTTAATCCCTCTGTAGTTATTACAGCTCTGCACATCACCCTTATTTTTAAAAATCGGTACCAAAACATTTTTTCTCCATTCCTCAGGCATCCTCTCACTTTCCAAAATGTTATTAAACAATTTGGTTAAAAACTCCATTGCCATTTCACCTCAATACCTCCATGCTTCCACAGGTATGTCATCTGGACCAAAAGTCTTTCCATTCTTCATCCTCTTCATAGCTATCCTTACTTCCTCCTTGCTAATCCATTGCACTTCATGATTCACTATCCCCACATCATCCAACCTTCTCTCTCTCTTATTCTCTTCATTCATCAACCCCTCAAAGTACTCTTTCCATCTGCTCAACACACTCTCCTCACTTGTAAGTATGTTTCCCTCATTATCCTTTATCACCTTTACCTGCTGCACATCTTTACTAGCTTGGTTCCTCTGTCTAGCCAATTGGTACAGGTCCTTTTCTCCCTCCTTAGTGTCCAACCTTTTATACAACTCTTCATGTGCCTTATCCTTAGCCTTCACTACCTATCTCTTTGCCATACACCTCATCTCATCATACTCCTGTCTACTTTCTTCATCTCTGACACTCCCACTTCTTCTTTGCCAACCTCTTTCTCTGTAAACTGTCCTGTACTTCCTCATTCCACCACCATGTCTCCTTGTCATTCTTCCTCTGTCCAGATGTCAGACCAAGCACCTTTCTAGCCATCTCCCTTACTAGCTCTGCTGTAGTTACCCAGCTATTTGGTAACTCTTCACTGCCACCCAGTGCCTGTTTTAACTCTTCCCTGAACTACACCTCACAATTACCCTTTTTCAGTTTCTACCATTTGATCCTTGGTGCTGCCCTCACACTCCTCCTCCTGTTCTTGATCACCAACTTCATCTTACAAACCACCATCCTATGCTGCCTAACTACACTTTCCCCGGTCACCACTTTACAGTCTCCAATCTCCTTCAAACTGGTACTCCTTAAACAGTGTCTGAAGGAAAAGGAAGAATAAACTCTTTGTTGTTTGTCTCCCATCCACAGAATTTCATTAGTTAAATCAATTACTATGTCCAAAGGCACTAGAATGTTCATATAATGGTATATGAGCAAGATGGATGCATTAAAAATGCACCCTTCCATGTCTGTCCCTCTTGACTAAACTTTCTGTCCACATTTTGGCTGCTCAGTGCATAGCATCCTGTGCCATTAAATGCTGAAATGCAAACCTTTTTTATAGGATGTGCTGGTAACTGTCTGTTTGTGACAGATACTGCTGCTCCTGTGTCTATTAAGACATTTTTCCAGAGTGACCCCTCTACCCAAATATCAATCAGTGGTCTTCCATCTCGACCCTTTTTAAAGGTAGTCAGGAAAGATACCAGAGTATGGGGGGCACATCCCTATTGTAAGGAAATACACTCATCCACTCCTTTATTATCAAATGCAATATGACACACCTCATGTTTTTGCTTGTCATCTTCCTCTGCGTCTGGATGATCTAAATATTCAGGTTTTTCAATCTCTTTTTTTAACTGTTGCCTAGCTATTCCTTCTGCCTGTTCTATCAAATGTTTCAGATTTACAGGCAAAACTGTTTGAAAATCTACAGGGCATACTTCCCCTTTTCCTGTATATTGATGGCTCTTCTAACTGTCTTTACCAATATTGTAAGGTTTTTGTAAATAATCCTGCTTTTCTGACTTTTCTTGTAAAGTTTTTTGCTCTCTTTTTGGAAACACCCCCTGTTCTTCCTTCTTTTTGTGCCAGGCTTTGTAATGATCACAATTTTGCTTAACATGTCCTATCTTTTTACAAAAGAAGCATGTTGGTGCCTTTTGCTCATTACCTGTGCTTGATCCTGGTACTACAGACATAGAGGCAGGAGCTGGTGGTGCTGATGCAGCTCTTTCTGCTGGTGGTTGGTCACACCACCTTTGCCTTCCCCTGTTTTTTACCTCACCAATTACTTCAAATGGCTCACTATTATCTTCAAATGCCCTTGTACATATCCTGTACCACTCTTACATACTTCTCTGACACTCCCGACTTCCTCATACAGTCCCACAACTCCTCTCTAGGCACCCTGTCATATGCTTTTTCTAAGTATACAAAAACACAATGTAACTCTTTCTGACCTTTTCTGTTCTTCTCCATCAACACACTCAGAGCAAACATTGCATCTGTAGTGCTCTTTCCCAGCATGAAACCATACTGCTGATCACTAATCATCATGTCCCTTCTTAACCTATCTTACACTATTATTTTCCATAACTTCATGCCATGACTGATCAATTTAATCCCTCTGTAGTTATTACAGCTCTGCACATCACCCTTATTTTTAAAAATCGATACCAAAACATTTTTTCTCCATTCCTCAGGCATCCTCTCACTTTCCAAAATGTTATTAAACAATTTGGTTAAAAACTCCATTACCATTTCACCTCAATACCTCCATGCTTCCACAGGTATGTCATCTGGACCAAAAGCCTTTCCATTCTTCATCCTCTTCATAGCTATCCTTACTTCCTCCTTGCTAATCCATTGCACTTCATGATTCACTATCCCCACATCATCCAACCTTCTCTCCCTCTTATTCTCTTCATTCATCAACCCCTCAAAGTACTCTTTCCATCTGCTCAACACACTCTCCTCGCTTGTAAGTATGTTTCCCTCATTATCCTTTATCACCTTTACCTGCTGCACATCTTTACTAGCTTGGTTCCTCTGTCTAGCCAATTGGTACAGGTCCTTTTCTCCCTCCTTAGTGTCCAACCTTTTATACAACTCTTCATGTGCCTTATCCTTAGCCTTCACTACCTATCTCTTTGCCATACACCTCATCTCATTATACTCCTGTCTACTTTCTTCATCTCTCTGACACTCCCACTTCTTCTTTGCCAACCTCTTTCTCTGTAAACTGTCCTGTACTTCCTCATTCCACCACCATGTCTCCTTGTCATCCTTCCTCTGTCCAGATGTCAGACCAAGCACCTTTCTAGCCATCTCCCTTACTAGCTCTGCTGTAGTTACCCAGCTATTTGGTAACTCTTCACTGCCACCCAGTGCCTGTTTTAACTCTTCCCTGAACTACACCTCACAATTACCCTTTTTCAGTTTCTACCATTTGATCCTTGGTGCTGCCCTCACACTCCTCCTCCTGTTCTTGATCACCAGCTTCATCTTACAAACCACCATCCTATACTGCCTAACTACACTTTCCCCGGTCACCACTTTACAGTCTCCAATCTCCTTCAAACTGGTACTCCTACATAAGATATAATCCACCTGTGTGCATCTTCTGCCACTCTTATATGTCACCCTATGCTCCTCCCTCTTGTTAAAATACGTAGTCACCACAGCCATGTCCATCTTTTTCGCAAAATCCACTACCATCTGACCTTCTGCATTCCTTTTGTTTAACATCACACCTACCCATCACTTCCTCATCCCCTCTGTTCCCTTCACCAACATGCCCATTGAAATCTGCTCCAATCACCACTCTCTCACCCTTGGGTAAAGTCATCACTTTATCCAACTCACTCCAAAATTTTTCTTTCTCATCCATCGCACACCCAACTTGTGGAGCATATGCACTAACAACATTCATCATTACACCATCAATTTCCAGCTTCATAAACATCACTCTATTTGATGCTCTTTTCACCTCCAAAACACTCTTAGCATACTGTTTCTTCAGGATAACTCCTACGCCATTTTTCCTCCCATCCACACTATGATAAAACAATTTGAACCCACCTCCAATACACCTAGCCTTACTCCCCTTCCAGTTGGTCTCTTGCACACACAATATACCAACCTTCCTTCTGTCCATCATATTGGTTAGCTCTCTCCCTATACCAGTCATACTGCCAACATTCAAAGTTCCAACCCTCACTACCACAGTCCTAGCCTTTATTCTCTCTTTCTGCCTTCGGCCCTGCCTTCCACCTCCTCTCCTCCTTCGGCCAACAGTAACCCAATTTCTGCCAGCACCCTGTTGGCTAACAGTACTGGTGGTGGTCATTGTTAACCTGGGCCTCGACCGATCTGATATGTAAATATTTAGTGGTGTCCACATGAATCATTTGGCCAAGATTTATGCCAGATGCCCTTCCTGATGCAAACCTCTTCATTTATCCGGACTTGGGACCGGCACAAAGAAATGCACTGGCTTGTGCATCCCCAGTGGCTGGGTTTTATGAAAAGCTATATATTTAAATAAATTACTTCTTTTATATGGATTGTTCAAACCATTTATGTTAAGTAACATACCTTTCAACATAGCCATATTATGTAATTGTACCTGAAAGATGTGTTAGGAACATATCAATATCATATGTATAATGTGAACATTTCCACAAAAAAATGAATTTGTTCCTAGTAAAAAAATTAAATCTCATGTCTTTAGGAAAAAAAATGTATTCCTTGAGCTTTATTCTCTATATTTTCTGTAAATAAGCTACGCTGGATGTCAAAAAACTCTTAAAAAAAAAAAACTATTACATACACTAGATAAAAGCAAACACCCCAACGCTCCCCGCCTGGAGTTATAATCTCCTAATCCCAATGACATCTGTCACTGAGATCAACCCCTAAACTGTAACAACAGAGTACAAACTCCACTAATAACATTCTTTATATACTTTAAATTAGAAACATTAAGATAACCAAATTCTAATGAAATCATTAATTGTCCTAATATAGTGTTATCTGGAAGGTTTATACATTCATATATATCATATCTAATAAGAAACCTATGTAACCTAATAGATTCAAAATATGATTTACATTCCAAAATAAGGCAGATTATTTAAAAGGACTAAGTAATTTAGCCCACTGCCTTACTATTAACATAGATAACAGAGGTTGTGTGTATAAACAACATTTCTATTAGGTTATCAGATATAATACGTTATCCAGGACACAGTATTATTGTTCAAACCATGGTTGGTTTAAATGTAATTCTGTTTTGTTTTAACATGTTTGTAACTCTCGTTATATCTCTTCCCTTTATTTAACTTATATACATGAACATGAGAGGGAAAAGAGAGAGAGAAAAGTGAGAGAGGAAAAAATAGTAAAACAAGGCTAGCATGTAGTTAGGATCCCTTGTAAATAGTTATATTTAGAATGACTATTTAGAAGAAGTAAGTGTAATTATAAACAGTATGTTATTTAAATAAACATTGTATCATCCCCAAATGGGATGTAGTCACAATAAACACATGTATATACAACCGCTTTCACTAGTGGCAGAATAAGATATCTATTTGCAAAGTTCTTTTTAGTATACCAGTTTTGTTATTCAGTTCTTTGCTATGCAAACAAACATTCTGAAAATATATACATGACCTTACTTATGACACTTAAATATAAAGATTGCACAAATTTGTGAAGATATTAACTTTGAGTATGGTAACCATAATCATAGTATGCAGTGATACTTCAACGAAAGATGAGGGAAAGAAAAAAAATATTATATATATATATATATATATATATATATATATATATATATATATATATATATATATATACATACACACACACATATATATATATTTATATATATATATATATATATATATATATATATATATATATATATATATATACATATATACAAACATACATACATACATACATAGAAAAATGAATGTTACCATCAGTATTTACATTTGTAAGCTCTAAGAATAAAGCACATAGATATTTACATTCTAATACTCACACAGTTCTCTCATAACCATCTCCTCTCTCACCTCTTTTCTTTTTACATTTTCTTCCTTTATCTGTTCTGTAATCCTTTCTTCAAGTCACAAAAGATGAAGATATTATGTTTTTGTAATATTTAATCTTGTCATTGACCATATAAATGATCATTTTAAGAAAATAACAGTTGATTTAAAACAAAAAAGTCTGTTAAACTAAGTTACAGTCAAAATACAGTTCTACACTTCCTGGAAATGTTCGTCGCATGGTGATATTGTAATCCAGCTGCTTCACATCATTGAGGGAGTTCTGAGAGAGAAGAGATGATTCCACAAACTGTAGAAAGTTTTCCAAATGAATAATTAGCTCGTGGGAGCACTGCATGAGGTAAGGAGAATGTTCATATTTGTCTCCCTTATTGTTTTGGTGGGAAACAGCCAAATTTCAGTAAAAAAAAACATTTTTATACATGCGAATCGGCATATATCTGTTTCCCATACTAGAAACTACAAAACTGTCATAAAAAAAAAAAAGTTTTCAAACAAGGCATGAAAGTAATGTTGTAACCTTTCCTACTGCTCTATTTTGTAATTTAAAAGCACTATGTTTATTTTTAACTATATATATTCCCTAGAGTTTAGATTAATATATAAATAATAAGCCTTGTAATACAAACACATATAACATCTGCCAGTTTCTCAGAGCTAATATATGCATTGGCATTTAAACCCACAGTACTACACTCCCTTCCCAACATTTACCTATCCTGAACAAATGTATATCATGTACATATTTAATAATTACATTGTGAATTCTTGTTCTACTCTGAGGATGTAACACAGTTTATGCTCAGTGCTGACCAGTACTGTATGATTAAAAGTGAGATGGAAACTGTTATATGAAAATGTTATTCTCTATGACTTAAATAAAGTGCAATTAGAAGAGAGAAGAAGGCTTTGAATATGTTATGCATTGTTATTACTTTGAGTTTAGAGAGACTTATGTATAATATGCTATCTATAAATTATATGTATATATAAAAAAAAAACTTTTCTTCTTTTCTTCTCCCCCTCCCCTACCCTCCATTTTTCTTTACTTTATATTTTACAATGTATCCCTTCATTTTATTTTACGTAGAATATTAAATATTTATAACTGTATATATTATAACTGTGTGAAATTAAAGTGTAATATACAGCTAAGTAGTATTCTATACCATGAAGCAGATACTGAGGTAATGCAATTCTATATGGTATGCTTACTTATATAAAATGAATACTTAAAGTGTTAATTATAAATATATTGATGGCAGATTAAGTATGTTATATTATATCAAATTAAGTTATGAATGAAACTATATATATGCAACATATGAAAAGCAGTGTAGATCTTACCTTGTATTTATAACATATCAAAATAGACTTGTTAATAAAAGCATAGTCCACAATAATAGTTTGTTTTATAAATAGTCTGTATTTCTCATTTATTCTTTAGTCTCATTTGTTTTTTCAATAGATTTCCATGTAGTTTTAGGAGCCATTCTATTTCTCATTTATTCTTTAGTCTCTTTTGTTTTTTCAATAGATTTCCATGTAGTTTTAGGAGCCATTCTTTTAAGAGATGGGCTAGCCCACTCCATCTCTTCTATTTTTGGTTTTTAACATGTCACAGCAGAATCAAGATCCTCAAACAATGAAGGTCCACCAGGAAGAAAAATCTTCAGCCTTGCTGGAAACAAGAGGTGAGTCTTAATCTGTACCTTTTTCAGTTCTTTAATTAGAGGTAAAAATAACTTTCTTTTGGTAATTACCATTGTGGAATAGTCATTATTGAAGTGAATGATAGAGTCATTGTATTTTAAAGGTGATATTGACCAGGCTGTTTTTAGAATTAAGTCTTTATCTGAAGATGATAGGAATTTTACTATTACAGATTTAGGTTGTTTCCTGTTGGTACTGTTTCCTGATGTGAGAGACTGATGTGCTTTCTCTATACTGAAAGATAAAGCCTCTGGTAAAGCTAGAAATTTTGGCAGCCAGAGTTAAGGAAACTTGACATACTGTTTCCTTCTATATTTTCCTGAAGACCAAAAATCCTTATATTACTCCAGTGTGATCTTTTCTCTAAATCATCCAGTTTATGTTGTAATGAAGCATTTTGTTTAAGCAAAAATTCTATGTTGTTTTCATTTTCTAGCAATCTTCCATCAAAGTCTGTTAATAATTCCTCAATACTAGTAATTTGAATTTTTTGCGGTTTTAGATCCTCATGAAGCATATCCATCGGCTTGGTAGCTTTATCTTTAAATTTGCCTATTTTATAGTCAATTATATCAGTCTTAGTTGTGAGGTCTTGAATAGTTGTTATTAAAGTCTGTAGTTCCTTTTTTATACTGGAGTCCTGGTTGTTTGCCTTAGTATAACTCATGTTGAAAATCTCCCAGAAGTGAAGTATTTGTTCAGATGAAGGTTTTGACTGGAAGTTATAACCAATTTCATTTTCTAAGTAGATATCCCTGAAGAGAATGTTGAATACTATCAAATTCTGCAAAAATAAATCCACTTTTTCTTGATATGAAACAAATTTCCAGTGAAGATATATTTTCCTTAGTGGAGCTTGTGAATTCTGCTGCTACACCATGACCATACTAGCCACACCCCCATTTATTTCCATTCTGAAGTTGTGTTGTTGCCATGGAAGGGGGGCATGGGGGATTGGACAGGTATTGCTTAGATGTCTGCATTCAGATACATCATTATTAACATTTTTAAATGGTGATGTCTCCATAATGGTTTATTTTCTGTCCAGTATTGTTTCAGCTTATAATCACACAGCACCTGCTGTTGAATCTAATATAATTCTGTTTTTACTTCACTACAGAGATATGACACATAAACTATCACAGGAAAACCTGCATTTTCAAATGCTGAAAATTAGGTAATTTTGCAGACTCTGTCTCCATGGGGTATGGATCTTAGGAAAAAACTTATCTGCAGACATTTCTATGATCATGTCTAGCAACAGGTGGTCAACCAAAGCCATGACTCCAAGGCTATCAGACATGGTGCCTCTGATATGACCATATGCTATGAATAGATGGGTCTATGTTGTTAGATCGAAAGCACACAACATCGATCTAACAACATCGAACCCCATAAAAGCAAAAGTGCACTATATCGAAAGTGCACTTTCGCAAAAGCTGGTTTTCATAACCGGAAAAAAACTAAATAATAACCTCTAAACAGTATTTTGCAGGGGGACAAGCCCCCTGCACCCCCCACACCCCCTAATTTAATATTCTAACACTGAAATCACACTACAATGGGGAAAATGGAATATTCCCTCATCCCCAATGTACCATGATCTCCACAATAAGTTTGTTAGCTGTACAACAACAGTATATGTTGATGTACAACTAACAAAACATGCAAACAGCATGTTTTCTCTCTTTTAAGTCTGCTTTAGCAAAAGTGCATATTCGATGTTATGCACTTTCGCTAAAGTCAGTTAGACAAAGTGCAGTTCGATGAACTGTACTTTCGACATTCTGTCTAGGACCTGAATAGATACAGGGCAGCTGTATGGGATGGGAGATTTACTGAGAGTTAGTCTGTTACCAAACCACCATTCACTGAGATGGAAGAGTTCTTGTAAACTGTAAGAGATCAAGGCAGCTCAGAGGAGATAACTGGTAATGTGATGGACATTGAGCAGAGGTGGAAGACAACCATGGGGTGTCTGCTGGTGATGCTCCAGATATTTAAAATATATACTGTATAGAGAGAGAGAAAGTGTAGATTTATAATACATTTGTTTACATGGTCATCTTATGTATGATGTTTATTGTGCCTCTATCAGTTTCAGTTTTGTTTGTCTAGGGACATCTGGCACTGAGGTTCATCTACCCCTACACATGTTACGGGCATAGTTTATTTGTCAAGGATAGCAATGTAACAGTGGATAAGGTTTTATATCATGGATGATTTGACTAAAATTTGTGGCACCATAGCAAAAGGATAGATATCTTTATGTTTTTTCAAAATAAGCTGTATGGCTTCAGAGATAGGTGTTCTTAAAAAAATGTGATTAAGTAATCATTTAGCTTACAGGAATGAAAGGGACAATTATGGACACAAGCTCGCAGGTAACTGTATTTGAATTAAGGTTATTGATTTTTGATGAAGATATTAAAAATGTGATCATAATTATTGTGACTACAGAAAAAATGCATTTTTTACATCATGGCCCAAGGTATGAATTATTCAATAACATATGCACCAGGTGACAAAGAATGTCGTAAAAAAAATGACATAAAGAAAATATTGGTGCAAATCAATGTGAAATGAGCATTCCTATATATATGTATATAAAATAATGTGTTAGATTCAATAAATCCTACATAGTTTGTTAAAACCATGTGCTCATTGCACTGTGATGTGCACATGACAGCGAGCGGATTTCAATTTAGTTAGTGGTTCTACATGATGTGTGGAGCCACCATGACATGCTTATTACAACATAAGCGGCTGAATTGTATGTTAATAAACTAATCCAAGTTGACAGAGCTATTTAGCAAACTATAAAGCAATTGTATACGCTTAGTATACACTTCTGCCTTGTATTCCAAAACCTATGGAAATACAGCCACAGAAACTACATTGGAGGGAAAGAATGTTGGGGGCTGCTGCTGTTCTGCATGTGTATGTGCAACAGGCTCAAGTCTGTGCTGATGCTGATAGTCCTTGGGCAAGGAGGAGAGTGGTATGTAGAGCCTATTTAACTTTCCATGGTCTGCATGAGGTGGAAATAGTAGAGCACTACAGGGTAGATAGAGATACACTCCAGGAACTCTGCTACCTCTGTCATCCATAACTGAGATCAAGTGCAAATCAAAGGGGATCAATACCCATGGAGACCAAGGTATAAATAACACTTAGAATTTTAGCTACAGGATCCTTTCAAAGACCTACAGGGGACATGCTGGGGGTGTCACAGGCATCAGCATCCAGGATCCTGCATCATTTCCTGAGTGCTATGCTACAGCATACCAGTGATTATATATATCTTCCGCATACCCACAGGGACAGAGCTACAGCTGTGCAGGATTTCTACCCCATAGCACACTTTCTTGAAGTCTTGGGTGCCATAGGTTGTATGCACATTGAGATCAAAGCACCACCTGGGGAACAGGCGAGAATCTACATAAACAGGAAAAGGGGTCCACTCCATTAACTGCCAGGTCATGTGCAATGCTAATGGAATCATCCTGAATTTGTGTACTGACATCCCTGGCAGTTACCATGACTTCCACATCTGGCACAATTCGCAGCTCTACCAGAGATTTTCCAGGGGTGATATACGACAAGGATATTTGGCGGGGAATGTACTTGAACCATGGCTAATGATGCCCATCAGAAATGCACACACACCCATGAAGGAATGCTATAACAAGGCACACACTCAAATAAGAAATATCATACAGCATGTGTTTGAGCTGCTGAAGTCATGGTTTCAGTATGTGGATGCATCGGGAGGTGATCTGCAGTATGATCCAAGTATTTGTGCTTAAATTATTACAGTCTGCTCTGTTCTACACAACTTCATCATGTGAAAACAGCTGCAACAAGGCTGAGTGCAAACATTCCATCACCACTGGTAAGGTCACCACAGCCACATGCAGGTGAGGAGACAGAAGAGGAATTGATGATGAATAATTAAAAGGCCAGCATACAAGATAAAAACACACAAACTTCACTAAAAAATATGCAATGTTGTTAATAAACTAAACACCATAATTGTTAATATAAATAAATAATGTTGTTAATACACTCAAAATAATATGAAAAAACATATATGTAAACAATGTAAAAAGATAAAATAAAAAATAAAAATGAATGATAAACAAATAGGATAAAATTATTCACCCCAAAATGTTTTTCAATTTTAAAATGGGCATCAGACTAATACAGTCATTAATACCTGGCTTTTGTAAAGCATTCAGCTTTAACTGCCATTTCATTTCTGCTATATCTAAGTACACATCTAATGTCTTTCCAAACCAAAAAAAAAAAAAAAGGCAATTGTTAAAGGCCAGATGGTCAGGGCAGCAAGAATGACTAGTTTGGACGTTGAATTTTTAAAGGAACTCGAGTTCATTAAGTCAGTTTATCAGGCGTGGTTACCCAGTTGCATTGTGTAATTGCATTGCTGATGAAGTTAAATTAAAGAGGGCCAATGGTGTGTATTGGGCACTGCTAAAAGGGAAGTCTGACAGTGGACCTGAGTCTGGTGATGTAATCGGCGCATCTTGGGGTAACATTAATTTTGATTGTGAAGAATCTTATTTAGGGGTCAGTATTGACCATCCTTTATATTTTATTACAACTTACTCCTTTGATGCCCCCTATATAGTAGATATTGTTATCAACAATTGGAAGTTACTGAATTTGGATCATTTGGTAAGTGGTAAGTTGGGGAGACCGCCGAAATGTGTTTACAGGAAAGGTCTGTCCTTCAAGCAATTATTGGAAAGGAACGATCTTTCTGATGTTGGCACACACAGGAGTAGGGGTAACTTTAGGTGTGGCAGGTGCAGTGTCTGTCATTTGATTAATGTCACTGGTGCGGAGTTCAAGGTGGCTGGTGTCACGGTTAGACCAGGGGCTCATTTTGATTGTTATAGTGCAGTGTCGCTTTATGTGGCATTATGTAAGCAATGTCCGGCCTTTTATATAGGAAAGACCTGTAGGGCATTAAGGGAGCGGATTATTGAGCACCAGTCAGATATTAGATTGAAGAAAAAAACAAATGCTCTTTACAGGCATATAGACATCAATGGTGGGCATTGTTTTAAGTTCAGTGTCATTCAGCAGATTATGGTAGATAGGTTTGGAAAGACATTAGATGTGTACTTAGATATAGCAGAAATGAAATGGCAGTTAAAGCTGAATGCTTTACAAAAGCCAGGTATTAATGACTGTATTAGTCTGATGCCCATTTTAAAATTGAAAAACATTTTGGGGTGAATAATTTTATCCTATTTGTTTATCATTCATTTTTATTTTTTATTTTATCTTTTTACATTGTTTACATATATGTTTTTTCATATTATTTTGAGTGTATTAACAACATTATTTATTTATATTAACAATTATGGTGTTTAGTTTATTAACAACATTGCATATTTTTAGTGAAGTTTGTGTGTTTTTATCTTGTATGCTGGCCTTTTAATTATTCATCATTAATTACTTGATAATTGATGATGTCATTTGTAGGTGTGTATATAAAGTAGCTGTTTTTCTTGTATCAATTGTGTTCTGATGAAGTCAGATTAAAGATGAAACCTAGGTAAACTCGTTGTGCTTATTCAAGTGTTTGCTTCCTGGAGTCCAATTGTTTGGTTTTTTGTGATTTAGTTGTTCTATTCTCAGTATGGAGACAGAAGAGGACCCACCAGCTGCTATAGGTGTAGGTAAGCACAGAAGTGTACAATATGCCCTTGCACTGGACAAGAGGAGACAGATAGCACACGTGCTGATCACCTGTGGGGTATACTGTTCATGCTATGCACATACATACAGTAAAACTGATGCCAGGCAATGCTCACAAACTTTACTTACCCATGTAATGGCTGGGTATTGCTAGCATCAGACAGAGACCGTCCCGAATGACAACATTTGTAACTGCAGGGCTATCAAGGAAAGTGCTGAACCTGTAACAGGAAACTAAATGTGTAAGAATATGAATGAATGGCAGATACCTGCATACTGTTACTTGAAAATGTACCTAAGTAGAATGTGTGAGAATTGTCCAGCAATGATATCAAAATGTGACAGCACAGACTTATGCAGATATATTTATCCAAAATATTCCTCATGCAGCTAAAATACCCAGAACAGAAAAAGCAGTCCAAAGTCTAATTACTCCTACATTCTCACAAGTGGAGCAAAACACCTCATTGATATATCAATGAATTCAAGGCAGCAATCGCAATACTAAAATGCTTTAAGAAATCTAAAATAATTTCCAAATGACATCACTAATACATATCCTAAACACTCATTTAGCTCTGCAGCCTGTGCATCAGACAATATACATATGTAACCCCGAATCCAAAATACAGAAACAAGGTGATGGTACAGTTACCATTATTTACACAATGCTATGACTGGTATGCATCATGCTTTCATGTCTCTTTTTCTGCCCTTTCATTTACAGCTGCTCAGGGCATTTCAGTGAACATGGAGGTGCATGATGCCAAATGATTGGAGAAACTTAGAGAGGCAAGGGGTATGTATGCAGCACAGATCAAGGTGATTGTATTAAATATGTTGGTATTCTATACATTAGTAACAAATTAAGCATGCAAGTCTTAATTGTAAAAACAAGCACACGTTTTCCTCTGCAGCTTTTGGTAATTGTATTAAGCAAGTGTAATATTGCATACAGAGTAGGTGAGTTAAATTTCTACAAGCAACCAATACATGCACATTTAACAAATATCATTTTCGAAGTTTAATTGCACCAATATTGGTTTTAATGCCATGGTGTTAAGTTCATTTGTAGTGTCTTTATAAGCATATATGGAATATGAGCATATTCCAAGGATTGATAGTAACAATTCACAATCCATTTTGAGATTGGAAAAGCTGTATTGTTAATATAATAACAAAAATATATTTATTGTAATAAAACATGAATGTGACATATAATGGTTCACCCCTTTTTCTTTTTTTTTTTTTTGGTTAAATGGAAACACGCCATTATGGTGTCATACTTTTCTGCCAAAAAAACTAACTAGAACAGTGATTTTTTTTCCCAGGGAAAAAAAAATCACTGTTTCCAAAAAAAAAAAAAAACATTAAACACTAAATACCCCTTACTTAAATATACCAACTCCAAGATCGCACGATTTCTTTCCCTCGAAAAAAATTTGCTGTTCCGGCCGTTTGCCATTTCAACATGTAGTGTTCACTCTAACAGCATTTCATCATCTGATCGTACACTGTTCTAAAGTAGACCAGGAAACTAATGCTTTTCAACACAGGGAGGTAGGCCAACAGCTGCAGCTTAGCCTGTCATTCCTACACTGACTGCCACACCAACACCCAGCACCTCTGGAAGGCAACCACATGGCAGTACTGCCTCTGCAGCCCCTGCACTACCTGGCCCATCCACATCAGGTAACATTGCACCGGCTACTAGTGCATTGGTACCTTCTGGGAGTATTAGTGGAAGCAGTAATTTCATCAAGGATGGTGTGTGATGTTATAGAAACTAGTACTGATGCCCACATCAGCCATATGGAGAGGTTGGTCATTAGAATGGATAAGAGACTCCAATGTCAAACAGTCTCATAGGAAACTGAGGGAGAGGGCAGTGATGACAGTTCTGAGGGTGAGGACTAAATTCTCACTGTTCACATGCTTGATGGCCATGTGTATCCTATGTCCCCTACCTGTCCCAATCATGGTGGTCCAAACCTTTTGTGTCCATCACTGTCCCTATGTCTGTCTTGTTTATTCTGTTTGGCTGTACCTGCTTCTGCACTTACCCTACCTACTTGATCCTGACATTCCTATGTCTCGTCTCTAAAATGAACCCCCCCAAAAATAAATAAAAATAAAAAAGGGCACCTGTCCTACAAAAAAAAAATTATCCTATATGTAGCTCTCCATTTTGCATATGTGTGTTCTTGGCAAATTTAACTTGGTCCAATTGGATATACAACATTATTGCTTTGTTGCCACCCATTTGTGTTGAGGTGACAGTATATTCATTCACTTTTCTATACATGTTCACATTACAGTGTTGAAGAAGTGACTATCTATGGTTCTTTCCTACTTCCTCCCACAAATTACTTCATTATTTACATTTTGTTCTTCCCTCTGCTTGTACCCTGTTTAACCATTTTCCTACCTACTCTATTTTCACATATTTAATCTGGTCAAAAAATGGGATCACACATAGCCAGAAGTGGTCCATAATAAAGCCTACACTTTTTGTCCCGTGCATTTGAACAGATTTTGGCATCATGCACAAATGCAGAGTTCCAGTGAATGGCTCTGTATGTTCTATGGCAAAACCTGGTGAGATTTGCCATCAGCCATAGTAGTCCAGTTATCTCTGCACAGTACTGCTCAAACTTGCTGCACTAAAGGAAGAAAGAGTTACAGCAGAGTAAAGGCACTGGTTCAAGGCTCCAGAGAGCACCCCTGCATTACCAGGCCATAATTCATAACACACATTTCGGCCACCTAACCTGGACCGAAGCACTAAAGGCTGGGGCGTGTCCATATTCATTAAGGATATCCACACCTCCAGGCTAGCTGCTCAGCATAATGCATCCGAGATTATCCAAGTGCAACTAAATCTAGGCAAGACTGCAATCCAAATTGTAGCTTGCTACAGATCTCCCACCATGTCTCAGGGTCCTCACTCCTCATTTCTTGATACACTGGAAAATATTAGGGTACAACCAAACACCCTCATAATGGGTGATTTCAACTACCCCACCATTAACTGGGAAAACTAGTCATGTACCAAGTCTTGTGCTCAACATTTTCTGGAATTCATAAATTCCAACACCTTGGATCAACTTATCCACACCCTCACCAGGGGCAGCAATATCCTAGACATGGTCATTACCAACATGGGCAACTGGTGTTCCACACTAGAGGTCAATTCCTCATTGGTCAGATCCAACCGCAAGCAAATCACCCTAGACATCCACATCCCACCCCCACCCCCCATTAGGGAAACCCACGCTTCTTAAGACAGAAGTGGCAAACTTCACAACACCCATGCTGACAGGCAATAGAGGTACGACTGCTGAATCCTATGCAATTGCACTTTATAAGCACTTACATGAGTGCATGGATTGTGCAATCCCTAACAGAACCAAGATGCTATCCTCCAAAAAAAGGAAGCCAATCTGGTGGTCCCCTGCCATAAAAAAACTCTACAACAGAAGAAAGAAACTGTTGCAAAAGAGAATAAAATCCCATGATTGGAGGAACTCCATGGTCAGCCTTAGTAAATAAGAAGCTGAGATCCCTCATAAAATCCTCCAAAGCTAGTTACGAAAACAAAATCACCACTGATTCTAAAGACAACCACAAACCATTCTATAGTTATGTCAAGAATTTCAATGGCATCACTCAGATCTGCTCTGAGTTACAGCACAATGGCACTAAATATACAGAAGCAACTGATATTGCCAATATCCTGGCAGATTGGTTCAGTGCTAACTTTACCCCTCTCTCATCCCCTAAACGGCCCATCTCTATACCAAAAGAATGCAAAGTCCTGTAATCATGGCTGCACAGGTAAAAAACACACTCTCCAAAGCCAAGAACACAGCATCCAGGGGACCTGACAACATACCAGGCTGCGTTGTACATGAACTACAGAATGAACTGGCACCCCACCTAAGTACCATGTTCAATCATAGCCTCTCCTCAGGCTTTGTGCCCACTGAATGGTGCACAGCAATGGTTATCCCACTCCACAAAGGGGGAGCCACCACGGACTCTAGGAACTACCACCCCATTAGCTTGATGAGCCTGGTCTGCAAGGCTATGTAACGTATCATTGTGGAACTTATAAATAATGACATTGATAATCTCCAAACTCTGGACCCTACCCAGTTCGCGTTTGTAAAAGGCAGATCATGTCTCCTAAATCTGATATACTTCTTTGAAGCGATCACCAAAGCCATAGATGAGTGTAAGGTGGTTCACACAGCCTATCTAGATCTCGCCAAGGCATTCAACACCATCCCCCACTCTGGAATTATAGATAAACTCACTAAACTAGGTATAAATCCCTATGTCAGAAGATGGGTTGCCAACTGGCTCACTGACAGAACCCACACTGTGAAAGTAGCAGACTCTAAATCCAACTTCAGACCAGTGACAAGTGGTGTTCAGTCTTAGGTCCTCTCCTGTTTGGTATCTACTTCTCTGAAGTACAGGCTAACACAGAATGTCTTTGGCTAACAAAGTTCACAGATGGCTGCAAACTAGGAGCCATAATCAAAACTCCTAATGATGTGGGCATCCTACAAAAGGGCCTCACTGAGACAGATGCCTGGTGTCAAAGCCATGGCCTCAAGCTCAATGCCAAAAAGTGCATTGTCATCCCTTTTGGTAAAAACACTGTACCCATGAACTACCACATAGGCGGTAGTCTACTTAACACTGAAAGTGTGATAAGAGATCTTGGAACACAGGTGGACAGTCTCTTCTTTGATAATCACATCACCACAGTAGTCAAGAAATCTTTCTATGTGGCACACCTAATCATAAAAGGTTTCTCATCCAGGAAAAAAGAGATCATTGTTCCCTTCTACTCATCACTCATTAGACTCATTATAGAGTACAATACCCCTTTTGGTATACACCTCACAAGACATCTACAACAACTGGAAAGGCCACAGAAATACCTCACAAAGAGGATTACTGGCCTCAAACAGATGCCCTAATCAGACCTTCTCAAAAAACTCCAGCTTTACTCTGTCACATATCGCCTAATAGGTTCATAGGTTCATAGGTTAGTACTAGGCTATCAGCCCTAGGGCCTATACAAGCCTAGCCATAACAATTCCCTGAATATTTCTTCCCACATTATTTACTTTCCTGGACCCCTGTCTAGCAGGGCGTGATCCCTGGGGTGAATTTCCTTTCTCCCATCCAGTCGTCAAGGTTCCTCTTGAAGAGGTCCAAAGAGGCACTCTGCTTGACATTTATGGGCAATCTATTCCAGAGTCTGGGGAGTCTCTGGGTCAGGAACCTATCTCTCCAACATGTTTTGTTTATTGTGATGACAAGGTTTAGATCCCTGAGCGTGTAGCTCTGAGGGATTGCGATTTCTTTAAGTGTAGCATGTCCAACAGCTCTGGGTTTGACATGGCCTTGTATGTTAAGCAGAGATCGCCTCTGAGTAGACGATATGCGACAGAGTATAGCTGGAGTTTTTTAAGGCGGTCAGCATAGGGCATCTGCTTTAGGCCTGTGATTCTTTTAGTGAGGTATTTCTGAGGCCTTCCAGCTGTTGGAGATGTCTTGAGAGGTACATACCAAATGGGGCATTGTATTCTATAATGGGTCTAATGAGGGATGAGTACAGTGGGACAATGACCTCCTTTTCTGGATGAAAAGCCCTTTGTGATGAGGTGTGCCACATAGAAGGATTTCCTGACTGTTGTGGCGATGTGGTTATCGAGTGAGACCACTATCCACCTGTGTCCCTAAGTCTCTTATCACACTTTCTGTGTTTAGTGTACTGCCACCTATATGGTAATTCATGGATACATGTTTTTTCCCAAAGGGGATAACAATACATTTCTTGGCATTGAGCTTGAGCCCATGGCTCTGGCACCAAGCATCTGTTTCTGTAAGGCCCTTTGTAGAGTATCCACATCATTTGGGATTCAATAATGGCTCCCAGTTTGCAGTCATCTGCAAACTTTGTTAGCCAGAGTCCCTTAGTGTTGAACTGTACTTCAGAGAAGTAGATGCCAAACAAGAGCGGCCCCAGGACTGAACCCTGAGGTACTCCACTTGTCACTTGTCTGGAGCTGGATTTGGAGTCGGCTACTTTACAGTGTGGGTTCTATCAGTAAGCCATTTAGCAACCCATTGGGTGACATAGGGATTAATGCCCAACTTAGTAAGTTTATCTATGATTCCAGAGTGGGGATGGTGTCAAGGCCTTGGCAAGGTCTAGATAGGCTGTGTGGACCACCTTACCCTTGTCCATGGCTCTGGAGACTGATTCAAAGAAGTCAATCAGGTTCAGGAGACAAGATCGGCCCTTCACAAACCCAAACTGAGTGGGGTCCAGTGTTTGAAGGTTGCCAATGTCTTTGTTTATAAGTTCCATGATAATACGCTCCATGGCCTTGCAGATAAGGCTTGTCAGACTGATAGGACGGTAGTTTCCGGGATCCAAGGTGGATCCCCCCTTGTGGATTGGGATAACTATAGCTCTGCGCCACTCAGTGGGCATGAAACCTGAAGTGAGGCTATGATTAAACATGACACTTAGGTGAGGTGCCAGTTCATATTGTAGTTCATGTAGTACACAGCCCGGGATGTCATCTGGTCCCATGGATGCTGTATTCTTGGCTTTAGAGAGTGCGTTTTGTACCTGTGTGGCTGTTATTACTGGAATTTGGCAATCTTCCGGTATTGAGATGGGTAATCAGAGGTGATCTCTGCCTAACATACAAATCTATGTCAAACCCAGAGCTGTTGGACATGCTCCACTTAAAGAAATCCCAATCTGTCCGAGCTACATGCTCTAGGGACCTAAACCTTGTCACCACAATAAACAGAACATGCTGGAGGGATAGATTCCTGTCCCAGAGACTTCCCATACTCTGGAACAAACTACCTATCTATATCAAACAAAGCTCCTCATTAGCACTCTTCAAAAAAATCTTGATGATTGGATGGGAAGATAGGAAATTCACCCCGGGATCACTTCTGTGGCTCTGCTTGACAGGGCCAGAGGAAAATAATTTTCTTGGGTGGCAAAAGCCAGGGAACCGTTTGGCTAGGCTTATATAGGCCCTAGGTTCAATAGCCTAGTACCTACCTATGAACCTATGAACATATATATATATATATATATATATAGAGAGAGAGAGAGAGAGAGAGTATGTGTGTGTGTGTGTGTGTGTGTGTGTGTGTGTGTGTGTGTGTGTGTGTGTGTGTGTGTGTGTGTGTGTGTGTGTGTGTGTGTGTGTGGCATATGAGTAACATACATGCAAATGCATCTATCTTTTTATATATGTATATCGTCTTTCCTTCACATCTTCTCACGGATGCTACAGCATTGACAAATGCTTGCTGATTTAACCATCCTCCTCATCCTATCTAATTCTGCTGTTCCATGCCATTTTCTAAACTTTATTATCCCCTTCTGCATACTTAAGCATTATAAAGAGCCTATATGTAATAAGCTAATGTAGCACATTTGCTATTCTGCTCCACAGGTTTTGTAAATATCTAAAAATAATATTACTTTTGGCTGGAGACCTCTGTTCTGGCCTAAACTGCACTTCATCCACACTAAAGTACAAACCAAGGTGGCTGACATGCCTTCTGAACCCTCTGATGTCACAACACTGATCACATGACAATAACTAGAGACTTCTTGTAAAAAGGAAGTGCATTGCTGTGAAGTATACAGTATCTTATAACATCATACATTGACATCACCATACATGCCAGTGCTAACTTGGTAATTTGACTAAAATGCTCAGACATGCAATTTAGCAAACATCCTATATTTTAGTAGCATTTGTTTCCTCAAAATCACAATTTAAATACTGTTATTGTCACAAAGCTGGACTAAAACAGTTTTAGAGTATTCAACAGTAACATTTTCTTCAGAGTAATGTCACATGTATGTATTATTCAAACAAAGTACTAGTGGGGTAAATGACAAGCTTTATCCCCTCCAAATTGCTTTAAAGGTCAAAACCATGGATACTCATATATGCTTTTCTTTATTATATACATTTTCCTCCAATGAACCTATGAATAAACAACAATGAATTTCTTGACTTTAATCATTTATTTGTAGGTGGCATGGCTTACAGGTTCCAGTCCATTCACTACAGTACAGGCCAGACCATTGTGACAGATTTCCATATTACCCAATAGACTCCTACTTAGTCAGCCAAAGCCCACTCTCCACCAGTCTTGATTCCAGCTTTGTTATTTTTTTTATTTTAAGCCATTTGTTTCCACTTAGAATACACCTACCACCTCTACTAGTCAATTAAGCATTTCACCATCAACATAGACATACTATTTCCTAATCAATATGTGTTTTTGTGTATGTTTTAGCTTTCCATATCATCAAGCAATCACTCATGCAGGACTGCTCAACACTGCCTGATTTAAATTTCAGTAATCATGTTACTTAGTATCACTTCTATACAGTCTTCCCACAAATTACCACTACTAGCAGACATTACTATTAATATTTTTACTTTACATTAAGACAAACCTATGTTGCAAATGCTTACCTACATACATCTCATGTTCCTTCCTTATTTCCATTTAAGTAGGCCTCAACACAATCTCTTGCTCCTACTAAATAGGTCATACACCTTCATCCTTCCAGTGTCCTGCTTCACATGATCTCTAGGGCACAGTGAATTAGTTTAATTTACCACATCTAGTGCTTTTGTAGAAGTGAGTGAGCTAGCTATGTGCCCATGTTAAATTACCTTCTCCTCAGCTCCTCCTACCCTTTCTTAACCCATGCCTTATCCTTTCCACTGCTTCCTGGCCATTCTTCTCATTCACTCCCCACCCCCACCATGATCTACCTTGGAATGATCTACCTCTTTCTTACCTAAACTGTTAATCAAACAAAAGCAATGGTCTTGTGGAAACAGGGCAGAACAAAGCCATTTGTGACACAAACTCCCTTTGTGCTGTTTATGTTTCTTGCTGAAATAAGTGATGGAACTTTTACATTGAAAATATGGTGCATAGTTTTAGAAATTAATCGAGTACTGAGAAGCATCTCATTCACTAAATGTTTATTTGCTGCCACCATTTACCAAAGAAACAGGGGTGACATATTATGGAAGTTTAAGTCTTTATTGTAGACTGCCTCACAGCAAGATGTTCTCTGGTTCGATCCTTGGCTGGAGTGCCTTCTGTGCGGAGTTTGCATGTCCTCCTTGTGGTCGTGTGGGTTTCCTCCAGGTGCTCTGGTTTCCTCCCACATCCCAAAGACATGCTGTAGGTGGATTGGATGCTCTAAATTGGCCCTAGGTGTGAGTGTATGCGTGTGTGCCTTCTGTGGAAGGTTGAGTACTGGGCTGGCAACTCGACACCGTAAAACTCCACTGCCAATCATGAGCGGACAAGTGATCTGCTGTGGTGACCCCTAATTGGGGAAAAAGCCAAAAGAAGAAGAAGAAGTCTTTATTAGAGACAGTTGTAGGCAGACTCAAGTGGATGATGACTGAGAGGACAGTGGCTTCCTTAACTTATTCCTACCTGCAAGGTCTCATGCTAATGAGATATGAAATAATTCTCTGTTAATAGGCTCAACAGTTGTTTCCTAGATCCATAAACAGTAAGGAGTGCAAAAGTCTAGACAATTCTTTTGAACTGAGCAAGTAAAGTATGATTTTGTTTTACTTGTTTAATTTAAGTACACACTCATACATTTACTTTAATTAATTTCATCACTGATTGCCATAAAAAGAGTACCATGATTGTGTTACTTTGCTTCAATTAAACTGTTTGAGATTGTCTTTCAGGTGCATTATTGTTGAGGCAAATAACATAAACACCCCAAAAGCACTGGGTTGAATGTAATGCAGTTGTCACAGTAAGTACTAATGAGTTAAGGTGCATACAGGACAGTAACCACTTGTGACGGATCCCACAGTCATCATGCCTGCATATTTTGCTATTAGTTTCCGTAATGGAGATGTTTATCAGTAAAGCAGACATTGCAGTTTCTTCCTTAATGGTATACGCATAGACACATGCAGTCTTGATGCATAGTGTACTTCAATTTTACCAATAGTTAACAATTTTTTCACTTCTATTCCACTCCACACACCCTTCAGCCCCTTGGCCCATAAATTCTCTCTCTTTGATTCATCATTCCTCTTGGCTTTTTCTCCTTGTTTGCTTTTATGCTTTTCTGTTTATAACTAAGAATCATTTGTGCATTTCATTCATTGTTACCTCTACCCCCAACTTTACGTTTGACATCATAATGGTATTAATTTCAGTCGGTAAGCTTCTTTATAACCTTAGTTGTCTCACCTCCCATCAATTACCTTCTTTCTTTGTACTCACATACAGAATTTCCAAATGTGTTTCCCATTTTTTAATCCTAGCCTCAGAAATTTATAGTACTTTATCTTAGAGATCTTGAGTCCATTCACACATACAGTGGATCTGGATCATCCCTGATTCACATTCATGTCTCCAATACATATCACTGTCTTTTCAATCCTCCTTAATCAATCTCCTGGTGTGGCATAACCTCTGTGGAGTATTCATAATGTCTGATCCCTCAGTCCATCTATGCTCTGCATTCTTGTGTTGTCCTATCAGTGGTTTTCCAGATTTGTTTGCGCTCCACCTTTTCTTCTTTTCTCTTTCCTTTTCACTTGTATTAAGGTGGCTTCCTCTTGGTGTGCTCTAAAGTCTTCATATATCATAATACATCTATGTTTCTTTTAATTAGACCATTATGACCATAAGATACTTCTCTTGTTTCTTGTCTTATCTTGTGCCTTACTTCCCAAACTTTCGTCCAGTGACTCCTTTTATTTGTTCTTTAATTGTTAGATAACTTCACCAGTGTTCATTTGGCAGTCCATACTGTTTATGCAAATCTTCTAAGGTTCTGAATACTGTGCCTCCTTTCTTTTTATTTGGTCAGCTCCTACCACCCATTGAAACCATGCTTTTTTCATATAGCTTCATTCTTTGCTGTGATATCTAGCTCACATCTTGAGGTACCCTTTAGAGCCCCCCCCATTTCTTGATGCATCATTTCTTCCCCTTTTCTCTTTCTAACTCATCATCTTTCCCTGCCTATAACTAGTCAATAATGTTGTACACTTATCCATATGTGGGAATGGGGTCAATGTTGAACAGTCAAATGACATTTGTATCAAATGGCTAAACGTTGAACCCTATCAAATGTTTATTCAGTAAATGTTCATTTCAATAAATGGGAAAGTAAGTAGTTGTCCAGCACTTCCACATCTGCTTTCTTCCTGACTGTAGTGTGGTCTCAGAGTTGGTATATATAATTGGGGGGGGTTAAATTTCACAATGTATTTCACTGGGAAGTGTTGACTAACTTGTTACTTTCCCCTGTCAAAAAAATGAATGTTCGCTGAAGAACATTCAATGGATAGGGTGCGATGTTTAGCCACTTGACGCAAATGTCATTCGATAGTTTAACATAGACCTATGGGAATGTAGGGTATTCTCCACCCTCTTTTTTTTTTTTTTGTTAGCCTGATGGTTTTTTTTTCTACTATCTGCTCTTTATTTTCCTTTATGCACCTTTAAGCATATTATTTAATGCATATTTTCATTGGTCTACTGTCTGGTGACTTAGTACTTGTATTATGCATGTGAAAAATACATTCTCCATTTGTGTGTGTATGTCCAGCTTTAGTATGTATCTGAGTTTCCATCTATTTCTTATAGAGTTTTCTGGATTGTATGTTGGTAAGTACTTTCCACACGATTTTTCCAAATATTTGGAGTATTCTACCTCTATAATTTCCCTTAATCCCCATCTTCCTTTTCCAATTCTGTCTTTTTTTCTGATACATTTTAAAATGCAGACTGCCTGAAAGGCCAAAAATCAGGGGTCATCCATTGTATCACTTCCTGTAAATTGTCTCACAAAAGAATGTAGTTAAAGGTCCACATAAGAATGTATGGCATTATCTGTCTCTCTTCCTCCACTTTTGTTAACTGGAGATAGCAGCCATCCCTTATGGGTTACACTACCCTCCTTCATTGCCTTTGATATCCTCCTATTAATCAGGATATTTGTTTCCAGCTCTGTGAAATTTATAATAATCCACTTAATGAATCAGTCTGCCATGTTTTTAATTTCCATTGATCCTAAAGAAGCACTAACTTCTTTTTGCATCATATGCCTTCTGTACTATGTAGGAGGACCATTTCTTCCTCTTTCTCATCCCTTGTTCTCTGTTTTGATTATCTGTTGCCATTTCTCTTTAAATATTTTTTTGCTTAAAACATTTCATTAAACTTTTAAAATGAATACAAAGCATAACAAAATTTGAAATATATTAATAAAATAAGTAAATAAATTGAAACAATTTGTTTTAAGTTGGAGTAGCAATACAACTATTTACAATGCACACAAAATGACCTAGACCAAATTATTAATAATTAACACAAGACATCAATAAAAAACAAATTAAATTAATTATGTTTAAGATGAGAATGTTTCAATGAGGCCTAATACTCTCAGCCAAGGATTATTCTTCAGTTTGTTAGGGCAAACCCTATTCTATTTTATTGTTTCTTTGGTTGCTGTATCTTAAAAAAAATAAGAACAATCTTCAAATTTTGATTCTGAAGAGATTTTCCGTTCCTGTAATAGTTTTTTTTTCTGGCCACAGCAAGAATTGTCCAAGTTAGATAAGAAAAAAATTTTTTTTGCATCTCCATCATTCATTACCACTTTCTTTTCTCTCGTTATGGGAACCCCTAAAGGAGTCAAAGAAGTTCTAAACAAAAATTTCCAAGAAAATAAACTCCAGTATAAGGTCCAAGATGTGGTTTTAATAGATGAAAGAAGTTGCATTTTATTTTGTTCAGTTAAATCTATACAATAGTCTTTAGTTAAGAAATTCCAAACAAATCTCATTTAAATTATGAATCTCTTTAGCTAGAATTGAATGTAATGCAGAGATTAAATTATCAAATCCACAATGTTTGTAAATAATTTCATTTAAAATTTTAGTCCATTCTGAGCCCTTAACACATCATGAATTTGATAGAAGAGGGAGCTTGGCTTGGATTGATGTTAAAATTAAATATGTATGAATTGTATAATTAATATTAAACTCTAATCATGTGGATTCTGTAGATTTAACCATATTTTCTTCAAAGCATTGACACCAGCAATAAAACTGTCAACTTTTCCAAGAGATAAGTGTATGAGCAGGTGATTTACTATTATTTTTTTGTTGTTGTTAAAGAGAAGGGAATAAGGGATTCAAACCAAAATCTATAATTTGAATTGATTGATGCTATTTTCTGAAATGTTTTAAATTTGAATTGACATAATTAGAATTAGTTGAGGAATATATAAGAATTTAAAGATATTTACAAATATAAAACCAGAAGGCATTATATGACACAATATTTATTGAGTCTAAAGAATTCAGTGTATTTGTACTGAACAGATAATAATCTCAGTTTTTCCAATTTGTTATTTAATTATTGTCTAGCCAGTTGAAAAATAGTTTTCATAGTTATTGCTTTTACATATGTTTCTATATTTGAAAAAATTATACCTCCAGATTTTCATCTAAAATGATGATTTATATTTAATCTAGGTTTATTTGGATAGCATAGGAAATTAATACGTAATTTATCTCTTCATTTAATTTGTTTTTTATTAGGTGGCATAATAAGAGATTGATTTATATATAATATTTTTGGAAATAAGTAATTTTAATAATTTGTAATCCATCTTCAAATGAAATGAAAATCTTATTCCAGGAATTAATTCAATTAATTAAAGAGATTATCATTTTTTCAAACTTGAAGTTTATATTCTCCTCCATATTTTTTAAAACGTGAATTTCTAAGTATAAGTTAGTAGATTATTTTCCTATTATATAATTATCTGTATTGAATATTTTTTTCTTATTGATAAGATAGTTAAATTTAGAATTAAAATGCAAAATAGATATTTTTGGAAAATGTCTTATAATTATCTGAAGTTCTTCTAATGTTTCAGAGGAATTTTTAATATTAATAGTATATCAGTAGCAGATAGGATAACTTTGGAAATACATTCCTGATCAGTCTCTAAACCTTGAATTCTTGTATTTGAATTAATTAGAATTACAAGTATCTCAATAGCTAAATTAAATAACAGAGGGGAAGGAGAACAGCCTTGTTTAGTTCCATTTGTTAAATTTATAAACCTTGATATTCATGGACCTAACTTTACATATGCTTTATTGTTATTGTAGTAGATGTTAATTAACATTGTAACAAACTGGGAAGGAAAATCAAACATATATAGGATCATAGGAAGTTACTAGGCTATTGGCCCTGTGGCCATTATAAGCCTTGCCAGTATAACTTCATAAGTTAAACTGCAATATAGCCTGTTCTGAGCATTTTCACTCTTGTTCTTGCAATTTTGTCTTATTTTATTTTTTTTTATTTTTTTTAACTGTTTGTTTGCTGAATTTCGCAAAAACTTCTGCTTTTAAACTTTTTTTCTTAAACTTAATGATATTTTCTTGCTTGACCTAGCACTCTAGTGTAAATATTTACTGCACGTTTGAAACACATGTTGTAAAACAATTTGAAAAAAATCTAGCTACTTTTCCCACTGAATTGAGAGTTAAAAGTTCCCTTGCAGAGGTTCCTTGTCTCTTTCATTGGTTACTGACTTGAAGGAGTAGTTTGAAAGTTTCTGTGATCTCATTTTGCTTTTGCTGAAGGAGGGGAATCTTGTTGATCAGTTTTCGTGCTTCCGTGAGAGGTTACTGGTTTGAAACTCCCCTGGTTTGAAGGTTTTTGACTCTTGAAACTGTAGTTTTGGTGGCCACTAGGGGTAGTTTCCAAACTTAATCATCTTTCCTTATGATTCACTCAGTTGCCTCATGCTGTTTATTTTTCTTTTCTGTTGGCTTAAGGTGAATTTTGAGATTTTGGACTTTATCCTAGTTGCCCATAAGTTAAAGAGATTTAGGGCATTTTGAGCATTTATTTGCTTGTTAAATAGTTTTAGGAAATAACTGTAGCACTTCTGGCTTGTTAAATCTTCTTTCTGTTGTAGTTTCTGCATTTAGAAAGCACACTTCTTGAGTTTTTTCTTTCTTTTCCTGTTTCCACTGAAAAAATTAAAACTTGTTTTCTTAAAACTTCCTGCACCTGAATAACTAAAGTTTGTGCTTCATTTTGCTATCTCTGATAACTTGATATTACTTGTGAACCTTTTTTATCTCTTTTTGGAGAGAGGCAACAGTTGTTGATCTTGCTTTCTTCTCCTCTCCCTTCCGCTTCTCTGAAGTAAAAAAGGAGGTTACAAACTTGAAACTCCTAAACTGTTCTTGCCTGGGGGTTTTTTCCAGTGGCAGTGCTTGGGCCTGAGGAAAACCTCTCTGCAAGAGGGTGGCAGTGATTTTCATTCTTGTTGGCTGTTGTTGAAGCACCCTCCAAGAGGAAAACTTGCCGGAGAAGAAGTTGCCCAGTTGCCTGGGGTTTTTCCTTTTGTCCTTCTTCTTGGTTTCTCTTGAAAACTGCTCCAACTCGAAAAAAATTTTCTTTTGAAAAAGTTGGTTGCTGCTGAAGTAGCCCTGCATTTAGAGCAAATTCGCTTTTTTTCTGGAAATTGCTGAGAGCTAAAATTTTTTCCAACGTTATTCTTGATTTTTTTTATTGCAGTCTGTATTCTCAGAGCATTTTCTGGCCTTTTGTTGAATCCTTTCGCCTGTAGTAGCTGTATTACTCCGCTAAACTTGCTTTCTATATTTTCTGAAAACAAAAAAACTTACCTGCATTTTCCTTTTTTTCTTGAGAGTTTTAAAATTTTCTGTCCTTGACTTAGCACTCTTATAACTGTTGAAAGTTTCTGTGAGGCCATTCGATATTACTTTGAGACCTCTGAAGTCTGTAACAACAAAACAAAAAAAAAAAAAGCTGAAAGTTTCCTCCACTTTTCTGAGGTTACTAACTAGTTACAGGAGTTTGTTTCCTGAGTTTGGTGTCTATTCCTTGCTTCTTTTCCCTGCCTTGCTTGGCTATGCTTTTCTCTGTTGCTGTGTGGCAGCAATAACATCAGTTGCTATCCCAGCCACCGTAGAGGTCCTGTTCTTAATGATTTGTTAGTTTTATTGTCCTGCTGGAACCTTATTTCTGCTTTTTTTCCCAGCTCCCTGCTTTAATAGCATGCTTAACAGTTTACACCTTCACTAAAAAGTGCAGCACTTGTTTCAATTGGGTTTTTCTCAAAAAGCTCAGCACTTGTCTGGCTCCAGAAAGTCTGTTCTTTATAATCTCCTTCTTTCAGGTCAAGAACAGGAATCTTGTCAACCCAAATCTTCCACAACCTCCCCCCAAACTATAAGCCTGTTCCAATAATTTTTCAAAGCATTTTCTATAGCAAATGTCTTACTAATGTCCCTTAAGCTTATAGTGATTCTTCAGGTCAAGCCTCCTATATTATAATCTCTCTACCAACCTACAAAATCCCCCTTATCATGTCGAAGCCCCTATGCTTTGCCTCTCTCAGCTCCTCCATAAATTAAACTCATAATTCTTTCTTGTGTCAAGGGTGCGATGCTGGCCAGATCCTGCTGAGTCGGCAAAACTGTTGGGAAAGAGCAGTCTCACAATTACCTCAGAGACACTCACAAGCCCTTCCTCACATAACACAACTAAACAGGCAGGACTCGAGAGAGACAACAAACACCACAACTGGGCTCTCGAGGCTCTCCAACTCCAGGCAGGACGAAGACAGAGCAGGAAAGAAGCATACACCACAGCCAACACAAAATCACACCAAACATAAAACAACACCACCACAAAATGAAACACCACACACACTACCTCATACTCGAGGCTCTGAAACAAATTCTACCTAAACAGTACTTGCCTCCAAGCTCACTGCCCAAGACACTGTAAACTCAACACACTGCAGAAACAACATAAACAACAAACACAAGCCAAAGACAACACCAGACCCTTAAGTCATAATAAAACACCAAGTTCACTTCTGTCCAGGGTGACCCATAGTCAGACACACTGATGTTGAGGGCCACCAGACTGGAGTATAGGGAAGGCAAACAGTAACCTGCCCGTCTCTCTCTGCAGCAGGTACACGCAGCACTCAGGTCTCTCAGTCATTGTCTGCAGTACGACTAGTCATGATGTCATTGTACGGATGGGTTGAATGCACCTGAGATATTCTCTTAAGAGGACTACATGGCCTTCACCTAGAGAATGCTGTGTCAATACAGGATCTGATGGCATGACCTGACCTTGAGCAGTATCCTAGACAATCCACGAAAAGCTTTCCAATGGTCTGATAATCTGATCAGCCTTTGTCAATTGGCTTGCCAAAGCTGCTTTTCTGAAAGGGGATGCCTGTCACACCTAGGCGCAATGGCATGACCTAAGGCCCACCAATGCCCCATAGTGCTCAACGGTAATGCACCTGTCAAATAGAAGTCCTTCTCTCAATTGGCAAAGGCAGCTGCACTTCCATAGTGCCTTTTTAGGCAAGATGCAAATGTAAACCTAGAATCCTAGAACACAAAAGAAAAAACTAAGGCCCTCATATCCAGCCCAGAACCAAACTCCTGGGTGACTATGAGGGGGTAGGTCTCTCCCATCAGTTGCCAGAACACCGTGTTCTGTGCTGTGAAGCAAACCTGGTTCAAGGCATCCGGAGGCAGCACTGCAGCACACCTTGGGACCATATTCCTACATCACCTGAAGGCCAAGATCCTCCAACACTAAGACCGACCATAGGTCCATATTTACAAGGACACTCCACACTCACACAGGTAATGTATGAACTCAGAACCCCCATCCCTCTCAAACTACTATAGGCTCACACCTCAAACAACACTGGGCACTAGGGTAACCTCAACTCCCAACACTAGGAAATGGACCAACCAAATCTCCTGAAAACAACCCAGGGATAACATAGTCTCAAAAACACCATCATAACTTGATCTCATCACTAAACAACAAGAGGAAAACATACTTGATCTCATCATCATAGCCCAAAGGGATCAATGAGTTCAACATAAACTAAATCCCCACCTGACAACTAGTCACTCTCATGAAAACAAGGATCCTCTCATCCCTTTGATCTCAAAATCACTACAATGAAAACATTAGTGTAAACCTTTCAAACTTAACTCCCTCACTGGTGAAAACATCCAACCCAAATGCCTCGTGCCAAAACCTAACCGACCCCCACCTCCGAAGGCAAAAAGACCACAAACAAAACTTCTCAACTAGCGACTTCACAATTTCTAAAACAACCCCAGATCCCAAACAGGCCCAAGAAACAAAAAGCAAAACAAAGCTCAAACCACCATACTACACCTCTCCAACAAAAACCAGAACCTACAACAAAGCTTGGATCAGGCAAAGAAAAACAAAGCTAAGACTCTTTGAACCAAAGGCTGCACCTTTTCTGGAATACCCCATCCAAGGCAAATAATACAAACAAAAGGAGGAAGCTACAACAGTCATTCAAAAAAAAGACAAGGACAGACACCTTAAATCATTATAAGCAAAAACTGAGAGCTTCAGAATTATCAACATCCAAGGAAAATTTTCAGGTTAAAATTGCCAAGGACTCCCCATACCTTCTGTTAAGTTCTTCTTGGAGTTATGTGCCCCCAAAAGGAGGAAAGCCTATACCAGACTCTCCATTCCCCCAATCAAAAGACACCTTCCACCTACACACATTCTCCAATATTACTGGCTGCACAGTTCAGTGCAATGGTGTCCCTAACCCGGCTGGAGACTCCACTATCTCAGAGGATTAAAGCCCCAATTACAGCTCCTAAGGGTGTTTAATGCAGCCACTGTGGTCCCACTCGCACAGGGAAGTGTGCGCACTCCTTCTCTGGAAATTACCGGCCCATTAGTTTGATGCCTTTTATCTGCAAAGCTCCAGCGAGGATGCCAATGAACTCATAAATAAAAGCATACAGGGAACTTGCAGACATAATGGAAACCCAACTTTGCTTTGTTCCCATGGAAAGAGGATCTTTAAACTTGGTTGACTTGGATCAAGACAGACTCCAACTTTTAAGAAAGGCCATTGATTTTAAGGCAGTCCATATTACAACCTGGCAAAGACCTTGGCACACAATACCCCACTCAGGACCTATCAAAGGCCATCACAACAGGCCCCCAACTGGGTATCACAAGACACCTATCAAACTGGCTAAGGCAAGAACCATCACAATCAGAGCTGCTGAGCCATGTCACACTCAAAGCCTGTCACAAGTGGTGTCCCATGTCAAGCTCACTGGGTCCTGTCTTTGTTCGCTGTCCCTTTGTCTGAAGTCCACTTTTCACACAGGAGGGTTAGTGGCACACAAAAACTGCAGAACAATGCAAACTGATGGAGCCGACAAAGCTGCGTGATGGAGAAAACTACAAAAGACATCTGACAGAAACATCTGCCTCTACAGCCAGAGCAATGGCCTAACAGAGCCATGGCCTAAAAACCAGAGCCATGGCATCGAAAAAAGCTAAACGTCCCCAAGACCATATAGGTCTACCCACCGGAAGCACAAGGTTACCCATAGCCACATGGGGGACATCAATTGACAGGGCTAATCGCTGACCACTCATGTTGTAAAAGCTTAAAGTTAGGAAACCTTGCTTGACACTCATGTTGCTAAAGCAGGATTCCCATCTAGATCAAGGGGAGGTCATAGATCAAGGATAATTCATCTACAATTAAGGAGGTCAATCATTGAGCCTAATTATCATTTTGGACAATATGATTGAGTACAATGCCCCATTTGGGAACCTGCAGAACCTGAACCTCCCAAAAAAATAAAGGTCTCAAAAATATGTCTTAAAAGGTTAAATTGAAATGTTATGCTGCCTATATCTGAGACCTCTACAGCAGCCTATCATCATGACCTCCAGCCTCCTGACCTAAGGCTTCTATAAGGCTCAAACCCAGGATTATGCCGTATTGATTTGATTTTCACCAAAAAATCAGATCCTCCCCAAGAATAACCAGCGGAGACTTAGACCTTGAACCACGGCATTAATAGAACGCATGGGGGACAGACAGGACAGATTCATCACCCAGAGACTGGAACAAAATCCCGCAAATCCTGCACATGTGAGTGGAGCACTGGCCTTGTTCAAGAGGAATCTTGACCAATGGATGGGATCTAGATATCTCCAGGAATATACAGTGTCAGTACTGTGACAGAGGCACTGAAAAAAAATAAAGGCATAGTTTTATTAACTAAAAAGGGAAGGGAAGCCACATAACTATGGGGGCTAGGCTTATAAATGCCCTTGGGCAGATAGCCTAGTATGAACCTATGAACACTTCAAATAGGTAATCACAATCTAGTCAGTCAAATGTCTTTTTTTATATCTAGCTTAATAAATAAAGATTCATTTTTTCTAGCATTCACCATGTCTATAAAAATAATTAATCTTTTGACATTATCAGAAGTTTGCCGTATATATATATATATATATATATATATATATATATATATATATATATATATATATATATATATATATATATATATATATATATATAAAATCAGATTGATCTAAATTAATTAAAATTAGTTTCATTCTATATGTTACTATAGACATAACAGTTTTATAATCAACGTTAAGCAAAGAGAAAGGTCTATATGAAGTGAGGATCTTTACTTTCTTTTATAATTGGAGTAATCAAGTAATAATTCCAAGAATATGACAATTTATCTAGATTTTGTACCTTTACCATGACATTCCCAGGATTTAATAAAATCCATATATGCTCTATGTAGAGTCTACGCAGAATGTAGCCATGTGCATGGCCACGGTTCCCCCTGGGCAGTGTGCCATGCATATTAATGATGGTGTGCTGCTGAGGGAGACCATAGGAACAGGATTATTGAATTGGTTTAGGGAAAAGTGTAGAGGTTAACCGTGGTTGTGGATGGCCTGTACTGCTCCCCACTACTTTTGAAATGCTGTGAAATGGGTCAAATGTGTAATATTTTTTCCCATTTCTTGCATGTTTGCATGGTGAGGTGCGGAGCACAGCAATGCCAAGCTGTGCTCATGTATAGATAGCTGACACCTGCCAGACATCTAAAAATTGAAACTGGATGTGATTAATTATTAGGATTACATATTTTTGTAATTTATTTTTTTTTTAAATGCTGTTTCCATAAGGTGGTGCTGAACTCAGCAATGCCAAGCTGTGCTCACATATAGTCAACTGACACCTGCCAGACTTCTAAAAATAGAAAGCAGATGTCATTAATTATTTATGTCTGGGTTTATTTAAGCGCATTTGTGTATCACGCCGTGGTGCTTAGCAATGCAAACAGGTAGCCCAGTAGTATTTGTGAAGGTATCCTAGTTTTCATAACATCCAAGCAGCTAAATGGGTAGAGATGCAGCCTACTGTTTAGTAGGTCCTGGGTTTGAGTCTGTAGTAATGATAAAATGTGTATAATTTAATTTATTATATATGTTTAATTTTAAAAACAAATTTGTGAAATATGGGACTGCTGCAGTAGGCTGAGTATTGCTTAAACATGGTAATGGCTACTTTTGTTTGGGGTTGGGAGGGTAGCTTAATGCTTAAGGTGTTTGCCTTACAAACACAAGGTGCAGGGTTTGATTCTCACAAACGATAATTGGCTAGGCTTAAAATGGCTCACAAAGGCAATTAGCCTAGTATTAACCTATGAACCTATTAACCTATGAACCTATGCTGCTAAGCTTAGCTAAAACCACAGTTGTGTGAGTTTTCACACTGCTTAGCTTTGTCTAGCTGGTTTGTACACTGTTAAGCAATGCAGCGCTTTTTTGAATGTCGCTTAATGACATGCAATCGTGGAAAAACAGACTATATTAAGCACAATAAGTGGGAATTCTGCATCATTCCTTGGAGTCTAATTGACTGTGGATATAGCAGGCAGTGCTGGTGAAGGTGTACGCTTTTGAGCACAGAGATGGGGTATTCAGGAGTCCAGGCTCTTTGTTAGACTCTTGCTGAAAAATCATAAATCCAAGCTACTGCAGGGTGGTTTCCAATGCTTGGAGTGTAAGGTGGAGGCCTGGGACCAGTTGTTCAGGGAACTCACCAGTGTTACTTGTATCCCCCACACAGATGAGCAGTGTCATAATCATTATGATGACCTGAGGAGGAGAAAGAGGGGAACCTTGGACACCTGCATCCAAGAAGCTGGAGCTGGGAATGCCCAATAAATATGTAAGTATGTTTTCCTCTGTTTTACCAATATGCAAGCTGAATGTCTGCAAAACTGGTATGCATAATGGTGTATTTCTCTACCAAAAGCTGGAGCTGAGAGGATTCACAATGTCGAGTCACTTGCCAGGCTTCTAGCCAGATTGCACCATGAGAGTGGTATGTATGGATTTATTATACTAACTTTAGTACAATAAGCAATGCAGTATATACTATAAAAACTGTATTGTAATAAATGGTCAAGTAGAACTGTAGTACAATAAATGGGAAAGTTGAGCTTTAGTGCAATAAATGAACCATTACAACTGTACTGCAATAAATAATAAACAATACAAATAACAGCAAGCAAAATGGTGCACAGCAGGGCTGTGTTGTCATAACCATTGCAGTAGAGCTGTATGCATTATTTGTATATGGTAAGGTTGCTGCAGTCAAGTGTAACACTGTAATAGCCGTAGAATACAAAAGTAATGGCCTGCAAACTGTATTGTTTAACTCACAGTATCTTCCAAGGCTGTCTCCAGGCCAATATCGGTCACATAATGCTCTATGTTCCTCCCACTACAAGTAATAAATGTATATGGCCCACCTGCTGAGAGTCCATGTGGCCATGCACAATCACATCCCATGGTGGCAGTACATCTAGCAAGGGGGGTACATGGTAGTAGTTCTAAGGAGAATGATCTGTGGCCATATCACACCAGGGAGGACCTCACATTGGGGGGACTGTACTGGTCACCCATACTGTACTGCAATAAATAATAAACAATACGAATAACAGCAAGCAAAATGGTGCACAGCAGGGCTGTGTTGTCATAACCATTGCAGTAGAGCTGTATGCATTACTTGTATATGGTAAGGTTGCTGCAGTCAAGTGTAACACTGTAATAGCTGTAGAATACAAAAGTAATGGCCTGCAAACTGTATTGTTTAACTCACAGTATCATCCAAGGCTGTCTCCAGGCCAATATCGGTCACATAATGCTCTCTGTTCCTCCCACTACAAGTAATAAATGTATATGGCCCACCTGCTGAGAGTCCATGTGGCCATGCACAATCACATTCCCATAGTGGCAGTACATCTAGCAAGGGGGGTACATGGTAGTAGTTCTAAGGAGAATGATCTGTGGCCATATCACACCAGGGAGGACCTCACATTGGGGGGACTGTACTGGTCACCCATATTGGTAAACACTTGATGCACTACATTAGTTCCCCATGTGGGGATGTCATGGCACTGCTGCAGGGCATTGTAGGAAAGGACCAAGGCTGTCCTTTAGGCAAGTGAGCAGCAGCATGACTAAGCAACACAGTATGTACATATTACACTTCCCTAATGTGTTTGTGCTCTGTACAGACACCTTGCATGACTCTCTTCAGGTAACATGCTGGAAGGGGGTGGTGCTGTCCATACCATGATGTGGCAGGGCATGGCCTCATGATCCCGGGCATTCCTGTGGGGGATATGGTCCCAGAAGACAGCAGTCACCATCAGGTACTAGCACCACTTCTGACCTTGGGCATGGAGGTGCCAGTGCAACTCCTAGCAGAGCCAGTTCCTGTGTTCAGGGCTGGAGATGGTGAACTGTCAACTCTACCATGTATGGTCCAAAGCTTTCCAACATACAGACATGTAGGGTTAGCACTGAGATTGACTGTGTGCACACATACACTCACACACCACTGTCAAATGGAAGTCCCCTACAGACACACACAGCACCTCTCCATGGTCCATCTTACCTGCTTCTCTTCCTGACTCACACACATGCTGTCAACTGATTGGGTCAGCCTGGGCCTCCTGCACCCCCACACAACACCCTGTTCAAGTGATGATAGCTATGCCTTATCTCTGTCATTCTCACCATTGATGCAGGTAAAATAAGCTATGTGTATGATGCACAGGGTGACTATATTAGTTAACATGTACTTGTGTAATGCAGTGTTGTTTTCTGTGCCATTTGTAGTGGTTAATGACAGATACTGTATGCTGGCATTTGTAATGAATATGCCACTTACTTTTGTGTACCTTATGTTGTATGATGTTGTAATGGCTATATAATTACATGATGACAGATGTGTCATGGACCTTTTTATGTTTCTGTTTCAGGAGTCTGTTGAGGTAACATATCGACACACAATGGCAATACAGCAGAACAGGATGGCATGTCAGCACAGAAGAAAAATGTCTTCAGCAAGGTACAGCATTATAAGTGCATAGCTTCATAGGTTCATATTTGTATAACAAGTTAACAAGGACAATGGTGGCATTCAGCTTACTCATGCATACATAATCTGTGTACAGGTCTGCTACCCTTTATAAGTGCCACCAGGATTTTGGGAACTCACACATCTATAAGATGTGGTGATGGAGATGACCCATCAACAAATATCATGTGTCCAGTGTCCAGCACCCATTATGATTGTCGTGTTCTGCATCCTATTTTGTAACCTGCACATGCCGTGTAACAGCAGATAGGCCTGTTTCAAGTACAGCATTCTGTCGGTGTTACATACCTGTCTCTCCAGCATGTACTAGGTGTGTAGAACAGGTGAGACATGTGTTAGTCCTGTCATGGATATGCGGGAGGTACACAGTGGGATCTGTTACCTCCCTGTATGGAGCAGGATACATCCCCTTCAAAGCATTTAGAGGGCAGACTACACATGTACGGACATGACATGGACTCCACAGGACACGTTATCTATGCTGTGTGTTGGGGTACTATGGAAACTGTGTGGCTGCTTCAGTTGTACAATATGCCTGTGTAGTGACATAGTAAGGGTGCCATTGCAAACAATGCCAGCTGCGATGACTGCCACATTCAGTATAGCACTGACAGTCTATGATTTACATCCTAAACATGTCAATGTAGGGTGTACAACAGTTAATGCATCCTCACATCTTACTGACCAGTGAGAGTCAAAGGCTACATTACTATCTGTGTCCATAGCTCCATGTGTAATAACTCAACTTTGTGTGGTGTGCAGACACTACAGCATTTTGTAGGGGTGGATGATGTCCCACAGGATAGTATTGTGCAGTCATTGGCAGTTAGTCTTTGTCAGTGGCGCAAAGTACAATTGTGTCTTAGGCCATCCTGGATAACTGTTGGTTCTGTGTGGGAGTCCATGACAGCTCCCAATATGCAATCACCTGCTAATGTACTCAATAAGAGTTCATTGACAGTGGCTCTGACTGCAGAGAGGAAATAGATAGATGAGGAACATCAATAATGGAGGATGGTGAACTCCACTGGAGACTGGCATCATTAGAGAGCAGGTCTCCCGCTGCTAGCTTTCAAGAGTATGACTGCCAGACACTTGCCTATCCACCAGCTGACATAACACACTGTACATGATAAACACAGTTTCCAGCACATCTTGCTGGCCTAATATTGTCATACACCTTGTCAGGCTATGGATGGTGGAGTAAGACATATGCCCAACATCCATTGCATAGTATAACAGTCAATGGAGTCTGCCAGTTACAGTTGGTAGGCATGATCTGGCCTTGAGCAAAAGTAACAGTGTTTGGTCCAGTGTCAGTAGGTGCATGACAGTGTCAGTGCTCATATCCATGCTAACCCCTATCATGGCATTTCAGGTGAAATGACTCAGAGTTCTTTGAAAACTGCTTGGCACTACCTGTGAGTTGTCCTCTGTGCAAGTAAGTGTTTCAGTTACTTCCAGCATGTTACCTGAAGAGAGTCATGCAAGGTGTCTGTACAGAGCACAAACACATTAGGGAAGTGTAATATGTACATACTGTGTTGCTTAGTCATGCTGCTGCTCACTTGCCTAAAGGACAGTCTTGGTCCTTTCCTACAATGCCCTGCAGCAGTGCCATGACATCCCCACATGGGGAACTAATGTAGTGCATCAAGTGTTTACCAATATGGGTGACCAGTACAGTCCCCCCAATGTGAGGTCCTCCCTGGTGTGATATGGCCACAGATCATTCTCCTTAGAACTACTACCATGTACCCCCCCTTGCAGACAATGCAGACATATATGTTAAGACAGCCATTTAATACCTCCTGTGGGATGGTTGACATAGCGTGACTGCATCTCCCCCTTCAAATGGGACAGGCAAGTATGCAGAGCTCCACACCCATGTATTATGTCAGCAGCATTACGATGGCATGAACTCAGCTGTACGTGACAGGAGGGACAAGAACTCATCATGGCTCAGCAAACCTGGCTGGTGGACAACTGCTGTTAGCAGGCTATACAATAACAGGTGGAAAGTGCTGTGTAACAGTTGGGATGAGGGTACCCCCCATAACATGGAGGCACTACCCCCTCAGCTAAAAGAAGGACATACTGTTGTTGTGATATTGAGTAGACATGGTAAGTGGCAAAAGTAGCCACCCATACAAAGCAGATCCACAATGCACAGTGTACTTACATGTGTGTCCTTAAACGACAGTCCCAGATTGTCGATGACCTCATATGTCATGATGCCACATATGATGGATCTGAACTCATACCTTACCAGTACACCCACACTGTTTGCGTCAACTACCCTCCCTTGTCCCCACCACATGTGACACATGACATTCCTACAACCTGTCCCATAACTACCATATTTGCAGAGCAGTTTGTAACTGGCCTCTCATTGGAAGATACCCAGCATCTATTGCACATGCTAACATTCCAGACTGCATGCCACATGATTTGACAAGGATTACTAACACCATTGGGACAGCCTTGCAATCATACTGACACTACTGGCTGCACACCAGCTGAGTGGACAACAGCGACTGTTATACTCTTGCACACAGGCCAACTGTGACCAACATAATTATACACTTATTTGTCTGAGTATCCATATCTGTATGGCTGTAGGGGTGATCATCATGGAACTGACCAACACATATACATGTCTTCTACACACAGTTAACTGTACACAATTTGGATGTGTGACAGGGGGAGCATGACTGTTACATTTGGTGAACATTTCCAAGGCAGGCACCATTGACCTGGGTGAGAGTACATCAGGGCATACAACCCCTAGACTCAGCCAAGCTGTCTAACTATACCCCCACTCAGGAAACATTTACAAAGCACCCACTTAGGCATCCACAATACTATAATTGTAGAGATCACTAAGTGTCTCATTGTTAGCACACATGTGCAACAGAGGGACATCCACCTCCAATAGCTGATCTGTCAGCAGCAGTGCTCAACAGTGCACAGTCCTGGGTCCTCTACTGCTTGGAATCTATTCAACCACAGTACACATGACTACTGACTGACTGTGGCTGACAATGTTGGCTGATGCTTGCAAATTGTGAGCACTCATAGAGTTTCTGTGGTATGTCACTATCCTGCAAGAAGGTATTGCAAACACATGCCTGTTGATGTAGTAATGGCCAAAAACTCCATGCAAATATATATATATATAGTATCAGTTCCATCAGTTAGACATATGTACCTGGTAAGAAGCACATCAGTCACAACATGTGATGTCATAGTCAAGGCTGAACGAACTGGGCACAAAGACCTGGCCATGCAGGTTTGCACCTAATGTTCCTCAGCTCACCCTGTCTCTACAGTCTTATGGCAGGCATCATATGACATATCTGAGTCCACAGTCACCTGTAAGTATCATGCTTGTAATCTCCAAGTACTCATCTCTCAGCATGCCAATATCTGAATGCAATGACCATTAGATGATGTACCTTTCCAAACAGTACTGACAATTGCACAGAACAGTATGGTCCCTCACAAGGGTACTTTACATCTCCAGTATGTGTTTAATGGGGATAGTCTGTAATGAGTGTCATTGTAACATGCGGCATATAGACTACGCAGAGGTGATCTGTGCCTTGCATGTGGGGCAATGTGTGACCCAACTTTATTGCATATGCTGCCTATCTGTATGAGGCATAATAGATAGATAACACACTCTGAGGACATTAACCTTGTATGTAACATTGGTACCACATGCTTGTGGTAGAGACTTGTCTAGCAGACTTAAACACACCCTTGAAACAGAACCCTGCCTAATGGCACACATAACACATCAATGCACCTCACAACATGCAATCTGTATGATTGGTTGGGCGACCTTTATCTCAGCACAGGGCATCTACCTATGTCCCTCTTGGACAGGGGCAATATGTGCCGATCTTGTAACTATGGGTAAAATGATGTCTATGATTGTGAGGGCTGTATGGATATTATGCCAATGATGTTCAAACATCCTATGGTTCCATAACATGATGTAAAATGCTCTAACAGGGTCACACACAACCATGGCTACAATGAGGCAAGCACCTCTTCCAATCACTGCGTACAGGACATGCCAAGGCACACATGTAGTGCAATCTGACTGTATGTAGATGAAAACACTTACCTATGTAATGGTACACAGTATAGATCACAGAATGTGATGCACACAGCACACCACAGGTCTGCTAGTACTGTCAGTTTAAGACATATTATGCTTGCTAACATCAGCAGGCCTTGTTGTGGTCAGTCCTTTGGAGGGCCACATCATACGCTACCAATAAAATACTGCAAAACCCTACTTATTTCTATGTTACCAAGGTTATCATATTTATGCCATTGGGGCACACATGCATACCAAGTATACTGGAGTGAGATTAGAAACCCTTTCTAGCTAGTCATACACACCACAGATCACAGTATTTATCACACAAGCCACAGCTTAAGTCTTGATATTACAGTGTCAGCTGGTAGTCTTAAGGTGGATGACATCATTAGATCTTGTAGAAGAGGGCAGTGTGGAAGCAAGGAGCAAGTTACAGGACCAAAAAGTGCATAACCATTGCATGTGGATAACCCATGAGGGCATGGCAGTTATTTTGCAGGGGTATACACACAGACACACCAAGTAGCCTGGAGTGAGATTAGAGCCCCTGTTCATCTAAATTATACACTATAGATCACAGCATTTATCACCCACAGCTTATATCTTGATAGTAGACTGTCAGCTGGTAGCCTTAAGGTGGATGACATCATCAGGCCTTCTAGAAGAGGGCAGTGTGGAAGCCAACAGCAAGTTACAGGGCCAGAAAGTGCATAATCATTGCAGGTGGATAGGCCATGAGGACATAGAAGTTATTTTGAAGGGATACACACACGCACACACACACACACACACACACACACACACACACACACACACACACACACACACACACACACACACACAGTAGCCTGGAGTGAGATTAGAACCCCTCCCTATCTAGTCTTATTCACTATGGATCACAGTACTTATTGCAGCCGTCAAAAGTTGAGATTGTTGTAGATGAGATTGCAGGCACAGCACTTGTGCATTATACAAATTAGGCTAGTGTTGAACAGCATCTGCAGTCTGCAGAGTGCTATTTCTTCATACTGTTATCTGCATCTAGTATACTAGCAATGGATAACTGTTATTATCCTAGCTATGTGCGTACATTTACCAGCATGGCCATATGTGGCTGTTTGCAGTTAGATAGGCAAACCTGTGGGCAGGAACAATGTGCCCTGTCCATGCGTGTGTTGACAACATTATACATTACACTGCCTGCTCACCTGCATCTCTCTACGTGTGACATCCAACAGGCACAAGGGTCTGTAGGTGCTTGGACTATGTACTGTTGCATACTTTCTTTGGGTCCTTTGAGCAACAGTATGAATGTATGATAGTGCAGATTTACTCACCATTATTAAGATATGTAGGACAATACAGGCATCCACACATATATTTATGTAATTAACAGGGCTGTATCTGTAAATGTAGCTGTGTGTGTATGATCTGCATATGTGTTATGTAGATATATTATGTATATGTGTTATGTAGCTATATGGGGAGAGTCTTTGTAACAATGTGGTATTTATAGTTATATTTATCAGTATATATCTATTTGACACTACATAGTGATGAACATACTATGTATGTAAGAGAGAGAGATAGTGACGGATGGATATGTATAAGTATATGTATGTATAGATATATCTATACATAACAGGTCAGTTTGATGATGGGGCAACAGAATTGCGCTCATTTTAACAAAGTGCTTGGGCTTGCTCAGTGTGATTCTCAGTACTTATAAAGTGACTTCAGGCCAAACCAACCTGCACTCCAGTCCAGGATTTTGTGTGTTACAAACTACACCTCTCAACTGTCCAGAGTTTTGCAGAATGTCCAGAGTTTTGGCTCATAGTTTTGGTCTGTTCCTCATAAACGTTGGTGTTTTCTGGCAAATCACTTGGATGAACTTAGGATTGAAGTCACTAAATAGTGACACACATTTGTGTGTCTGACTTCAAATCCTTCAGAAAAATGTCTGTTGAAACATACCCTGTTATTTAGCAACTGTTTACATTTATGACAGCAGTATTTAACATATTCCCCTATTTGTGGGCCTTTGTCCCCCCATTTTGTCAGGTTTTGAACAGATTTCTTGCACTAAGAGGTTGAGAGGTATGTTATAGACATTGACATATGTCCCTGTTTCTGCAGTACTGCATGTCACTCAAAATGTCCATGGCATTCCTCAGCTGTCTGCTGTATTTAATATGTGACTGAGGTCCATAATGTTATACCACACACAGACTGACAGTCTGTGAACACACCAACATAATAATACCATACATGCAAAAGATGTGCTTTCTTCCAGATTAGAAGAAGCAATGCCATCACCCTTGCTAACTTCCCTAGTCCACTGAGCCACACAGACTGCCAGACACATTGGAGTCATTCATCACACAATCAACAGCATAAATATATACATTGTTATTCCTATATGACATGTGACATACAATGTGTGATCAAGTTCTATGTTACAGTCATGAGATACTATTACTGATTTACTGTTAAAGCAGTTATATGGGAACACTGCTGTGTTGGGGGTGGGGAAACAAAAGCACATGATCTGCTGAATAGACGGTAGTCCAAATATCATGTGAATCCACTGTTTAACATCTCCCTTGACTGATGTAGTGAATATTCCAACCATGAGGCCTAGTGCTTATTAGGGAACACATACTATTGGACTGGGTATCTGTAGTCCCTTGTGGATGTTACTTCTGTCCACATAGTCCACTATATTTCCTTGCATACATGCAGCAGATCCATACATACAATACCATATTATAGTAATCCTTACAAGTAGTGTGTAGGTTAGAGACTTACCTTGCAAATGCAGCAGTTGACAGGTCTGTAGTTCAGGGCTGACTCTGTAATGCAAGCAGTACACAGCCAATACATGGATGGGTAAAGGTTGTGTGGGTTGTCTGATATCAATAATTTTACTATATGTATGTGAGTAGAATTATGATGTCAGTCCCTAGGGCCTTAGGTTGTCAATGAATGTGCTATGCTTTATTTCTTAGCTAAAGCCAGGGCATACTGGGCATGCCTACATCTGCCTACAGGGACATCATTGGGGGGGTTCTTCATCCGAGCCCTCCTGTGACAGTGGCTGTGGTAACATAGGCATTGGTGGGGGAGCTGTGTATCCCTTCCCTTTGCTGATCCTGCTGCAGATTTTTCCACAGGATCATATTTTGTAGCATGGCACATACTATGAACATATGGCTACATGTGATTGGAGACTACTGCAGGGCTCCACCACATATATTGAGTCACCAAAACCATGACTTCAGAAGGGCAAACACACACTGTGTGATGTTCCTAGTTTGTACGTGTACCTCATTATGGCATTGTTCAATAGGTGTGTGTGCATTTCTGATGGGTGTCATCATTCACGGTTCCAGTGCATAGCCACCATCCCCTAATAAATGGCCAAGTGGGATGTCTCCCCTAGCAAACATCTGTTAGAGCTGTGATACGTGCCAGATATGGGAGTTGTGATAACTGCCAGGGCTGCCAGCACACACATTCATGATAATCCCCTAGACATTGCACATGACCTGGCAGTTGATGGAGTGGTACCCCTTGCAGCTGATGTAGATTCTACCTTCCTCACTGGGTAGTGACTTGTGTGCATGAGTGCAATATATGGCACCCAGTACCTCAGGGTAGTGTGCTACACAGTAGAAGTGTTGCATATTGCTGGCCCTCACCTCAGGGGTGAGGGGGAAAATAAATTTGCTCACTTGTATGTGGTAGCATGGCATCCAGGAACTGGTGGAGTACCCTGGAAGCAGATGCCTATGAGACCACCATCATGTCCCTAGTTGCTGTTTGGAAAGTACCTGCAGCTAGTATCCTAAAGGCTAGACATACCTTTGTTTCCACTGGGATGGGTTCCCCTCTGTTGGCTCTGGGTCTGATGTTGAGGGTGGCAGAGCTCAGTGAGTTCTTGTAGTATGTCCCTTTACACCCTGTAGTGCTCTACAATCTCCAGCTCATGTATCTCCTGGAAGGATACCCCTGGCCTGAACACTCTTCTCCTTCTCTGTCTAGGCCTATTGTTAGCAGCAGCAGCACTGACTTCAGCATCTAGCACATACAGATGTAGCAGACCTGCAGCAGCCCCTAGGATTATGTCAATTTAAATTCCCAAGTATGTACTCCAATGGTGCATAGTATGGGGAAAATAAGATTGTAAGGTGTATGCATACTTTATAGTGCTCTGCTGTAGATGCTGACTGTGTGATTGGGTACATATGATGCATTCCACCTGCCTAGTATATCATTAACTTTATTTAATGGCCCTAGTTTAAGTTAAACAGTGGTCAAAACTAATTAATATGTCACTGACTTTTAAATGCAATCAGCACTGTGGCACGCCACACAAACACAGGCCCCATAGATAAACAAAGCTTAGCAGTCAGTGTACACATCCCCACAAAATTCCATGCTGAGCATGGCAGCGTGCTGTGCAAATCTGCTGAAACTCTCTCCCCCTATCTAAACAAAGATTAGAAGTGAGTGCACACAACCCCTGCAAGAATATGCTCAGCCTTGTGGTGCACCAGGCTTAGAAGTCATTGGGCACACACTTCTCTGATGTCAGCTTCCTCCTTTGTAAACACCAGCATGGTTTTCTGCCTACACAAAGGGGATATGTGGACATGATTACCCCTTGGTTCTATTCAGTATCTCCACCTCATTTGCATAGGGATCCATACTCACAGCCTGGAAACTACATGCTTAAAAGCCCTACCACATTAGCAACAGCGCCAATGCACCATTGCAGATACTCCATGTAGGGTCTTGTAATACATTTCTGTCACATAATATTAATTTTGTTTTTTTCCAATTTTTTTTATAATGCATGTTTGCGCACTGCAGTGTGCCATGCAAACATACTCAGATTATTAAAAAATATATTTAGTTTAACTTATTTACTTTAATTTGTCAGACACACAGAGGATAGTTCTGCTTATATCTATACGTGCTATGCCATTTCTGCCCACCTATCTACATTTTAACAGCCCCTTTTGTCTGTGTCCCTGTACATGGAATTTTTCTGTGTACACTATGGACACTGACACAGGGTCTGCAGAGCTGCCTATCTGCTTGCTGGCTCACTCTACCTGCCTCATTTGCATGAGACTCACCTGCTTATGAGGTGATTTGCATTCCCTGGAAGTTTCCACGTTGGCATGCTCATGCATGCTGCTCTACAGCACTTACTGAATCTAAAAATGTTCGCAGCAATGTTAGCAGCATGATGCAATGACTACACAGGACACAAACATGTTGGCTTTATTAAATTTTATGATTATATACATTTGTTATAATTTTTTGAGGGAATACTTTATATAGTTCTGCGATAATACTGTCATTTCCAGGAGCTGTATAGATATAGGTTTTGATAAATTAGTTTTCTTTGAGGAAGAGATTTTTTACTAAGTGTTGATCAATAGTTGTTATTAAATCATGTTCTCTATTTATTACTCTTTGATTCAAAGATGGATAATAATCCCTGAAAATTTCTAATATATCACCAACATCTGATTTTAACTTATTTGTTTTAGTATATTTTATTTCTTAATATTATTGTTATTTGTTTGAAATTTGATTCTTTTTATGTTTTTATGTGTTTAGGAGATCTTGAGTAGGATGTTATCTAAAGTTTTTCTACAGCTAATTCAATTTTATGAGATAACAATTCATTATATTTATTATTATGGGCCTTTATCTCTTCCCTATAGCTCATTTTTGTTCTCTTCTTTTTTTTTTACTTTCTTTTAACTTTATTTGGATATCTGACATTTTTTATTCAATTTCTTTAATTTGTGTTTGAACCAGGATATTGTTCTACAATAAATATATGCTTTAAGCAAGTCCCATACCATTATTAAATTAGAATCAGGAGTATTGTTAAATAATAAAAAAGTTATCTATCTCTTCAAATAGCCATGTTTTATATCCCTTTGTTTTAGTAATATATGCTGGAATTCTGAAAACATATGTCAGTCCTTTAAAATCTGTTTCTATATTTAGAACTAATGCATTATGATCTGGGAAAGGACATGGTATTATATTGAAATTTGTTATTCTGGATGTGATATCTTGAGAAATCAATAATTTATCAATTCTTTACTTGAAAGAATAATGTGTGAAATCTAAAGAATTTCTATCTTTGAAATTAAATGTCTCTAACATTAAACAAATCTTTCCATGTTTTGAAATATTTAGCAATGGGGAGTAATCTGAAATTTCTACCAGAATTGGATTCAGAATCACCCAAAATACTATTCAAATCATCATGTACTATTACATTTCCCTTGTAATTATTAACTGTAAAATCAAGGTGTTTTTAGCTAATTTAACTCCCATTCAACGAAACCAGTATAGATTGGCCATGGTCCATATTCTATTTCTATACTATAAAATAAGTAATGTGAATAAACTCTCTTTTTCTTCATGTTTAAATAAGATTTCAAGCATTTGAATCTCGTTTTATCCACAAAATAGCTAATCCTCTTTTTTAGATTTAAAAGAAGAGTGTGGTAAGCTTAGCCATTTATTGAATTTCCAATACTGATTATAATTTTCATAAGTAAAATGTGTCTCTTGGAGGTATACAACATGAGGTTTATTTTATTCTAAGTATTTTAGTAGATTTGCTCTTTTTAGAGTTATTTAAACTGTTAACATTTAATGATACCACGTTTAAGTCCATATTAAAGAATAAAGAATAAAAGTTTAATTCAAATTAGATATAATAATGCTAAGAAAAATAATATAAAATGGTTATATGTAGGCTTTTGTTTAATTTATATATGAAGAAAAGGGTCTCAGGCAAAAACAAAAAAAAAAAGATTAAAATAACAACAAAAACATCCACTTCATGAAATAGCTATAATTCCTAGTCTTCATTGGAAAACAAAAATCTCAAGACTAACTCTCTCTAATCACCCAAGAAATATAAAAAAATAAAAATAATTGTATCATATTATGAGAGCATGCAGTAAAAGACTAATACTTTTGGAATTAATTAAGAAAAGGTGTGGATTTACTATATAATGACAGAGAAATTAACAGTATATAAAATACAAAATATCAGTATATTAATCCTCCTATTTCTCCTCCCCTTAACCTTTAGCTAAAGGCTACATTTTATATTTCAGAATGTTCATGTTAATGTCATATTGCTGTATAAAATGAATATTGAACAATATTTTTATTCTTCCTTTCCCTCTCTTTCCCCCTTTATATAATTCCAACAAGTGCATAAAGATATAAAAGGATGAAATGTTATTATTAATGTGACAGAAATTGATATTATCTTAAGTTAATTTTTTCCCCTACTTCGACTCGTGTGTGTGTGTGTGTGTGTGTGTGTGTGTGTGTGTGTGTGTGTGTGTGTGTGTGTGTGTGTGTGTGTGTGTGTGTGTGTGTGCATGTGCACACGCGCGCGCATGTGTGTGTGTGTGTATGCATGCACAATTATCTGTACTACATCTTGTTGTTTGAGCTATAACATGACAACTTTACAATTCTGTAACTGCACAATATCACAGAATATTGTATTGAGCATATTAAATACAACATTTTAACTTGCATTAGATAAATTCTAAACAACTGCTGAGTTATAAATAGTATTATGTTATTGAGAAAATATAAACTTACACTATCTTTACTTCAATATCACTGTATTTTAGAGCAACCCATGGAGAGCTGCACAGAGTTACAAGTGAATTGTATGGATAAACTGTCAAAAGCCCTCATAGATTTTTGCATATATTACATAATCATCTGGCTCATAATACTAACAACAGTTTCATGCAACTATTTGTTGATATAACAATATTGCAAAGACATTATATAAATTTGTTTGTTAAAATGTAAGTATAGTACATAATAAACTACTACATAAAATTGAACCTTTATACTGATAAAAGAGAATAAAGTGTTATATAAACTATGAAAAAAAAGTAATGGCCAGCCACCCCTCGCTTTCTCCACCCTTGGTTGGAGGAAACAAAGAACCAAGTCATGCCTCAGCAGCTGCCAGTCCATAGACATGCCACCCCAACTGAGCACAAATATCCATCCTGGACCACAACACAACAGAAATAAAAAAGAGGGTGGACTCATATGATTAAACCAAAAACAACAGACAACCAAGGAATAAGGTTGAACCACTTGGAAGCACAAGCAAGAACAAGAAAATGAACATGCAAAGAAAGCTGCTCTGAGATTCTAATGAATGAACCAAGCAACTCACAAAATGAGAATTCCATGAAAAAAGGTAAATAGCTGAATGAGCAGACCCAAGTGGCCAAAATATAAAACTGAGACACTGGGGAGGGATAGAATTCCTCAAGAGCAAAGAAAAAGACCAAACAAAAAGGTACCCACCACAAAGTCCCTGAGATTCCAAAAGAAGTCAAATGCTGCCACTTTTTCCATGCAGGAATGCAAAATGTCACAAACAGTGGCTTAACTCTGGCCACATAAACACAAAATACAAAGTCTAAATGTTCACAAAGTGATGACGATCCCAAGCATCCCTAAAGATGCAGCACCTCCTCCCTCCTCTCTCTCCCTCCAAATCCAACACAGCCCCAGCAAACACTGTACCCAAAAGAGTACATCAAGTATGTCCAGAGATATTTCACATAGAAAATACAAAAAAATCCATGAAGGAACAACTCTACTCACAATCAACATATTCATTGTTTCATCTTTATCATTAAATGGGAACAGGATTTGAGTGGACCTGACAGTTTATGTCTCCAAGGGCTCCAAAACACAATAGCGCTTGTTCTTTTAAACTTTATATGACATAAATTTACTTAAATTACATTATATTACAATCTACTTTCCATTAAGTCAGAAAGTGGATGGGTTACTTGTCTTTAAGTGGTACATGAAAAAAATCATGCAATGAGAATATAACTGCCAACATCAAATATTTTGCAAACAGATTTGTTTTATATTTTCTTAAGTAATAATATCCAACAGTTATTGTACTGTAATGGTCATCATATTCTCATTAACAGGGCTTTACATGATAAAACTTGCAAGTTCACAAAATAATTCAACTTGGATGTCTTTTGTTGAAGCAAGTGGGAAGTGAGAAGAACTGCACACAAGAGAAACAACAAAAGCTTCAGCGACTCTGTTACAATGCCGCTAGCTGATCATTCATAATGAAGAAGAAAAGCCATTAATTCCTGACAATGCATGAAGTCTGAGTGTGAGCCAAAATACATGCCAGTGAGACAAAAGATACACAACTAAACCTGTTTGCAAAAGAAAGAGAAGAAATAGCATGAAACCGCAACAAAAGCACAAGTATATCCCACCACCCTCCTCCACACACTCCCCATGAGCCCTCAACCAAAACATCACCCAAACCACAACAACCCAAAACAAAATTCCTCAGTGAAGTTCCACACACAGACATGATGGCTCACAACAAAAAGTAAAGTCTAACAAATGACAAAACTATATATACTCCAAAATAAAAGCCCATCCAAATCTCACCCATATGTGACAGCACAATTCAAAACAACAAGAATATAGATATGTTAAATTAAAGATTATTAATTAAATTAGAGGCAAAATACTTACATAACTTGCCCCAGAAGTATGGAAAACAGGAAGGAAGTATAATCAAGAATTTATAAAGAGCTCTCCCAATTCCTGTACAGTTTGTATTGTATTAAAGGAACTAGTAATAAAAGAAAAGCAATGAGTAAATATATTTCAAAGATAATAGCTAAAAATGATTTAAATATATAACAATACATCTAAAAGAAGAATAAATGAGAAGAAGGAAAAAACAAATTTATAGAAAAAAAGAAATTACAAGACTTATAGTAAAAGAAGAGAGACAAAAGGACAGTATCCTAAAATATGTATAAAATATAAAATTATATGCTAAATATACTATTTAATGCATATTCTAAGAAAGCATGCATAATAAACACTTCACCCCATATGTGTTAGCAGAAAGAAAAAAATGAATAGAGTAAATAACCAAGAGCACTGCAACAAAAATAAAAATCCAACAGTTTTATTTCACCACGATAAGAGTTTAGCACTTTCGTCAAAAGTATATAAAATTGACTTCTTTAGAACTACATGGCACACTTAAAATGCTGATTTAAATAGCCTGACCTACTCAACAATTAGTCAAACAAGAAAGATGTCATTTCCGGCTATAAAATGTCATTTCCTGCTAAAAAAGTATGTAATTGCCTGTTGGAAAAAGATATCATTCCATGCTAAAAAAATACCACCCCACTAAAGTAATACAACTGAATTATTGATCCATTGATCCCCCAAAAATAGAGCATATGTTAAAAACATTACATAAAAAACAGCTTTTAATTTTAACATAGAACTAATAGAAATTTTATCATTGAGCCCAGGTGGCACACATGCATTTAACCTTATTTGCCACTTGAGCTCTAAAAATTCAAGAAAATCATCGGCAGGTCCACCGCTTGTACCCAAGTCGACCTGCTCTAATACAAAAAACTTGAAACAGTGTGTGGGATATAATTTAATATGCTTAAATAAGGCGTTGGTCTTACTATGTTTGTTAATATCATAACTGTGTTGATAGATCCATTGTCTTAAAGCTCAGACAGTCTTACCCATATAGTAGCAGTCACAACCTGTACAGGATGCAACATATACAACCCCCTTGGTGTAACAACAGTACTTTTTATTTGTAGTGATTTTACCAAAATTCCTAAGTTTAATAAATTCAACATCAATCACAAAAAAACACTGGGTGCATCTTCCACATTTGAAAGTACCACCTAGTCCAGATGCCACCTTTTTTCTTTCAACTAAATCTTTTAAAGATGTACACTTTTTTTACACCACCAGGAGTTTTTCACCTAGTTTGTTAATGATATTCTCATCAATACGAAACATATTCCAACAATCACAAATTATGCTTTTGATGTCAAAAAATTCAGTAGTGAAAGGTAACACTAATGCCCTGCTATAGTTGTTCATTATCTCAGTTGCTAGGGGCCTGGTTAGACCCAGAGGGCTGTCCAATAATGTTCTATAAGCCCCATTAGTTCTTTTTTGTTGGACCTCACCTATTATGTCCTTAAAAATTGAGGGGGTCCACCCTTACCTTCATTACCTTGGAAAACACTGCTCTGCTAAGTTGGCAAGGCCCATAATGGAAAGCATTGGAGGAGATCCCATAACTTTTGAGCTTTGGAGATCCAACAGTTTGACTGTTTGCTTTTATATCTTCAAGGTCAAAGGTGTTGGAAACCTCGACCTGGCAACCAAGGCCAACCAAGAGGAAGGCAGTCCGTACCACCTGCACTCAGGTGGCAAAAACAAACGACACAATACCAAGGTCACAGCACACATCCCACCATCAGCTTGAATGTAAACCCAAACTCCCATCAAGCCCAGTCAGACTTGCTGTGACAGAACAGAACCTGTCAGTGTCACAAGTGGTGTCCCACAAAGTCTCTTGCTTGTGTCCACTCTTGTCCTCATCTGCAATCCCACTCCACTGGCACACCAGAAAGGCATCTACAACAAATCACAGACAAGCAAACAAAAAGAGCAAAAACTGACAAATGGCTCTGAAACTCAGAAACTGGCAAACAGCCTCACACCCAATATTGACACAGAATGGCCCCAGAAGGCCTCACAGAAACGAAACTGGCCAAAGAGCCATAGCAAAACCATGCATAGTCATAAGCTAAATAGTACTACCCTACCCAAACCCAAAGGTTAGCCACTGAATAATCTGGCATCCACAAAAACAGAAACCAGGACAGTAGCCTCACATTAAGGTTTCATTTGACAAAGTATTTTGGAAAACCTTCTATATCAGTAGTCTATATCACAGGATTATCAACTAGACTGATCGAGGTCATCGCACATCTAGATCAAAGGGGTCATCGTCCCCTGTACTCATCACTCATTAGACCTATGATTGAGTACAATGCCCGTCTGATGTATCACCTTCTTCACCTTCTCAAGGCCCCAAAGTTCCTCACCAATCTCAATTATCAATAATATAAAGGTCTGAAATGTCCCGCTATGCTCAAACTTGAACAGCTCACAGCTCTCAGGTGACCTGCTCATGACTGACCTGCTATAAGACCAAGGCCATTCATATAAGGATGAATCAAATAAAAAATCAAAATCTAGATCCCTCCTCAGAACCAGGCGGGAGACTTAAACCTTGACACGGTTATAAATAAAACGTGCTGGAGGAGGACAGATTCCCCACAGAGACTCCCTATTCATTGAAAACAAAATCCCATGTGAGGCAGAGCACCTCCACCTCTCTGGCCTTGTTCAAGAAGGAATGGAGACCAATGGATGGATATGATATACCCCAGGGATTGGACTCATAGTGTCACTGTGACAGACAACAAGCAAATAGGCAGGCATTTTTTATCAAAACTAAAGGGGGTGGAAGCCCACATAACTATGGGCTAGGCTTATAAATGAACATATTTTCTGTAACATACCCTGTAGGAGGTCGCACTCTCTAAGAAAATCAATATTCTCAGATACCATTCTGGCCACTCTAACACATTGTCCCTTCACAAGGGATTTCTTCTGGTGCAAGGGGTGCCAACTCTCAAAGTACAAAAGAGAGTTGGAGTACTTGGGTTTCCTATAAAGATGTGAGGTGAATCTCCCCTTGGAATAATCCTTCCTGATGGTCACGTCAAGGTAGTTCAAAATATCATGGTCCTTGGTCATGGTGAACTTCAGAAAAGTGGTGTTGTTAATATAAGTAAAAAATCTATCCAACTTGTCTTCACTACCATGCCAAAATAAGACCAAATCGTTAAGTTACCACCCATACAGTGCCCACATGTCCTTTAACTTGGAGTTGACAATATACAGGTCCTCCAACTGGCCAAGTACTATGTTGGCAAATGACGGTACACAACAGGCACCCATAGCCACCCCTTGCACTTGTTTGAATATTTGCCCCTTGAAGGAAATTAAGTTATTGTCCAGAACCATCTCCATACAGGATCTGATGGTAAGAATGGTATCATGATTCAATGAGTTCTGCTTACATAAATAATTGTAGAACCATTCAATACCTACATCATGGGGTATTACAGAAAATAGGTCCCTCACATCAATGGTGACCAATATAAGACATTCGTTGTACATTTCATGTTTAATCTTGGACAGGAAATCCCATGAGTCTTTAATAATTAGGTCCCTATCATCCAACACATGTTTAACTGAACAGTCAATGAACTTGGCCAAACTAAAATTTTTTGATGCTTTTGCATCCACAATTGGCCGGGGGGGGGGGGGGGATTAAGGATACTCTTGTGGATTTTTGGGATTCCGAAAATGGTCAGAATCCTAGGATGTTTTGTCTCTAGGAATCTAAAGGTCTCCAATGTGATTTGTTCATTTAATAACAGTTGTTCTAGATCAAAATCAGTATGTCTATAAGCTATGTTAAGCTCATTAATGGAGACCTCAGTATAAGTATCACTGAACAGCAGGTCAATCATCCTGCTGTTGTAGCCCCTAGCATCCATAATAACTAGTCCTCCCTCCTTATCAGGCTCCATAATCCAGATGTCACTGTTCTCTAATATATCATGTAATAGCCTTTTTTTCCTTTTTAGTCAAATTGCCAGTCTCATCCTGTTCCAAATAATGATTCCTGTGAGAGATTGTTTTTCTAAATTGTCTCTCACAAAAAGATTCAAACACTTCCACTAACGGGTGCATAGGCGGAATGAATGTACTTGGTCTGATAAAGGGGCTAGCATTGACCAAGAGATTAGTAATAGGGTCACCCCCCCTGTGAAAAGAAAAGGGCCAAGTTAAGCTTCTTAATATAGATTTTGAACTGTAAAATAGTATTGACAATGTCAGTTTTACACGTTGGCACTAAATTGAGCTCTTTCAAAAATAATTCTGCCCATTCAACAGTTACATTGGTCTTACTGTAACTGTACACCTTAAAATCATTACCAAAGTTGGAAATAATGCTGAAAACATTGGCATCACTCATCTCCAATGTCGCTGATGTTGTGGTCTCCCCCCTCCACTGATTCTGGTAGTTTGATTGTCCATAGTTCACATTGCCTTGCCTCCCCCCCTTCGGTTCATTAACCGCTGAGATCTCCTCAGGAGGCAGTGGTTCTAAAGGGATGTTATGCTCAGAATTAACCCCATCATCATCATCATCATTAATAACATCACAATCATCCTGCCTATCAGACCACCTAGCTTGTTGCCCTTCAGGTGGATCTGGATAAGCCCTGCCTGCTTCATAATCAGTTTTATCTCTTGACAATTTCTTCTGTTTCTTGTTTTTAAACTGTACCAAATCAATTTCCACATTTTTAAATAAATTATTAAATTCAATCATTATGTGCTCAAAAAGCAAGTCCCTTTTAATTTCATGATCAAGTCTGTTAATGTCTTTGCGTATACCACCCATTTTCCTGTTGTTGTCACTAATGAAAATATTAAGTAACTCACACCTTTGCCTGTTGAAAACATTTTGAGATCCTTATGCAGTTGTGAGTCTTTCCCCAAACCAGTCGGGTATTTCCATGTCCTTAAACCCTTAGGAATCTGCTCCCTTCTTAAACACTCGTTGAAGGATTCATTTTCCAACTGTGACTTTTTGTACTTCCATAAAAGTTCCTTAAAGCAACTAAACTGGTCATCCAGGCTCCCACAACTGTTGTTAACTTTGACATTACAGCCACGAAGCCCAGTATCATTTCTAAGCTAGTCATCAACAGAAAATGAAGGCACACCCAGCGATGAACCTGATCCAGTAGCATTACTGTTAACATTGTTGGTAGCTCCACAGCCTTTGCCATTGAGACAAACATTAGAACACATAATCCTTTGTGCAGGTGTAATTAAAGAATTGTCAGGGCTTTCTGGTTGCAAATGATTAAGGCCCTAAGAGTGAACTAATCCTCATTGATTCATAAGCAAATCAACCTTGGCGAACAGTAGGGCAACAGAAGAAGTAATCAATGTCACAGATTGCAATAAAGCATTAAAATCGATGTTGCCAGTACAGCTAGGGTCTTCACCTCCATCCATGGCAAACACAAACTAAGAAAAACAAAAATATCCAAACCCAGAAAAAACTGAATGGAGTAAATAAGCAAGAGCACTGCACCAAAAATAAAAATCCAAGTTTTATTCCACCCTGATAAGAGTTTAGTGCTTTCATCAATGTGTTAGATTGGCTAGAATGTTATCTGAGAATATTGATTTTCTTAGAGAGTGCGACCTCCTACTGGGTATGTTGCAGAAAAGAGGTTACCCCCCCTCAATTCGTTAAGGACATAATAGGTGAGGTCCAACAAAAACAAACTAATGGGGTTTATAGAACATTATTGGACACCCCTCTGGGTCTATCCAGGCCCCTAGCAACTGAGAGAATGAACAACTATAGCAGGGCATTAGTGTTACCTTTCACTACTGAATTTTTTGACATCAAAAGCATCATTTGTGATTGTTGGAATATGTTTCGTATTGATGAGAATATCATTAACAAACTATGTGAAAAACTCCTGGTGGTGTACAAAAAGTGTACATCTTTAAAAGATTTAGTTGAAAGAAAAAAGGTGGCATCTGGTGTACGTGGTACTTTCAAATGTGGAAGATGCACCCAATGTTCTTTTGTGATTGATGCCGAATTTATTAAACTTTAGAATTTTGGTAAAATCGCTACACATAAAAAGTACTATTGTTACACCGAGGGGGTTGTATATGTTGCATCCTGTACAGGTTGTGACTGTTACTATGTGGGTAAGACTGTCCAAGCTTTAAGACAATGGACCTATCAACACAGTTGTGATATTAACAAACATAGGGAGACCAACACTTTAATTAAGCATATTAAATTATATCCCACACACTGTTTCAAGTTTTCTGCATTAGAGCAGGTCGACTTGGGTACATGGGGTGGACCTGTTGATGATTTTCTTGAATTTTTAGAGCTCAAGTGCAAATAAGGTTAAATGCATGTGTGCCACCTGGGCTCAATGATAACATTTCTATTAGTTCTATGTTAAAACTAAAAGCTGTTTTTATGTAATGTTTTTAACATATGCTCTATTTTTGGGGATTCATGGATCAATAATTCAGTTGTATTACTTTAGTGGGGTGGTACTTTTTTAGCATGGAATGATATATTTTTCCAACAAGAAATTACATACTTTTTTAGCAGGAAATGGCATTTTTTTAGCAGGAAATTACATATTTCTTGTTTGACTAATTGTTGAGTAGGGCAGGCTATTTAAATCAGCATTTTATGTGTGTCAAGTAGTTCTGAAGAAGTCAATTTTATGTACTTTTGACGAAAGCGCTAAACTCTTATCGTGGTCGAATAAAACTGTTAAATTTTTATTTTTGGTGCAGTGCTCTTGGTTATTTACTCTATTCATTTTTTTCTGGGTTTGGACACTTTTGTTTTTTTTATATGTGTTAGAAGAGAAATTATAATCTAATAGACATCACTTTTATTGAAGAAATGAAACAAAGTACACCTGGACAGGTTGTACCGTGAGTGTGGTGAGTACAGATGTAACTTGCAATCTATAGCCATATAAACAAGAAGGAGTAAACTAGTAATTGCCGCTAGGTATATTCAGTTTTGATTGTACTGCAATGAATGTGGTCATAGACCTGGACTAAAATAAGTGAGTAATTCCAAGTACAGTTCAATAAAGATGAAAGCATGAAACTTGCTAATGTTAAGGAAATAAAGTTTCTAGTGCAGTAATAATGTTAAGGAAATAAAGTTTCTACTGCATTAATAATGTTAAGGAAATAAAGTTTCTACTGATTTACTAATGTTAAAGGAATAAAGTTTCTACTGCATTAATAATGAGAAGGAAATAAATGTTTCTACTGTATTAAGTATAGAATTACAGCTGTATTGCAACACTTGCATTATATGAACTGGTCTTCAATAAAGACTGGAAATATATAGCAACCACTGCATGAAATCACTCGTAATAAAGCTGTGTTGTGCAGTATGTGTGTATTTTGAGCTGTTGCTCATGAAATTGAGTATTACATCTGCTGTGATGTGAAAACACAAAGAATACCAGTAGGTGACTGAAGGTTAGCTAATAAAGAGTATTCTGCTAAACTGTAGATGTGGAGCTGTACTACAAGATATAACGCATTATATTTGTTCTGCACTAAGATCTGAAGAAATAATAGGAATGCCGAGGGTATATTGTGCATGTCAGGATTGTCTTGTGTTAACCATTGCATTTTGGCAATATGCATTACTGCTCTTCTGTACGTTGCTCCAGGCAAATATGAAACTGTAATAGCTGTAGACTGCAAATATACCATCTGCAACTGTATATGTGTCAGGTAACCAACCGAGCACTCCGATATGGTTTGTACACATCACAGATATTCCCACCCACTAGGGGTTTATTGTTTACACCTGCATTCCATGTATTAATCCACAGTTCACCTACTACCTCTGTCATGCATGGATTTCATGCATGTGTGTTCAAGTGTCACTGCAGTCTTGTATAATGCACTACCTCTATTACCATGTCATATTTTGTTACCAGGTGAGCTCTAGGCACATAGTCATTCAATATGCAGCAGTGGCTCATTAGCTCAGTTTGATAAATGATAAGTGTGATGTACATTTTGTCACACACAGACTGTGATTGGAATACAGTGACAAGTACTACTAAATATTATAGAAGCAGTTATGTATTGCTAACAGATTTTCTCCCCACAGGAATTACAGGTAAATAAATGTCTGCAGTAGCTGTTAGAATGGGTTAATAATTTGTGTGTTCAGATGTATCAGAGTGTTAAAAGGATTGCTCAGCAATGTGATAAGACATTAGAAAATAAGGGCAACAAGTAATGTATAATCTTGGTATGGTTGGAAGCATGTTGTGTCTGTGAATTTCTGCTGATAGGCTAACCTCATGACTGCCAAAGAAGGCATGATAGTTGTAAACTCCCTGTACTGTGTACGATACATGTCTCTCAAGTGTCACGCTGTCACAGACTGGGATCACTGTTGCCTAATCCCTTGGTCATAGATCTATCATGGACATGAGCTATGTCACTAGCATAGTCACACCTCATCAGTCCACAGTATAAGTTGGTAGTCATATATGTCCCCCTGACATGTAGTAGTCCCCTATAGCTGTGTACCTGTAGGTATTACAGCTTGGCCCATACTGTCCCATGTGGATAGCTTAAGAGGTATGTACATGCTACAGAGGCTATAGGGCACTTGTATACATAATGTAAGGGCAGACCTGTAGAATATATAAGAGTACTGTTGCACACAATATAGCCTACACTGATATTAATGGGCTGTATTTCTCTCTCCCCCCACCCCTTATCTGCATCATTATTTATTATTGTTATACATTGATTACGGTTTACTACTAACATCTGTTATCCCAAAACGTTATGTTGGGCCTTGTGTATTATTATCATTATTATGCATTACAATAGTTGCACACTAACATACCTTGTTGAATTATTATGTTGTTGGCCTTTTGCTGTAACTGTTACTGGCATACTGTTACTATACTGAGTGTTATATCACTTATTGTTATGTTCCATATGCTATGCAGTGTGATGTTACTTGGTTATTTGCAATGTTCTGGCATGCTGTTATAAATAACTAAATGTTCTGTTCATTACTAACCAATACACTTTGAAATACCTCAGCACCATAACTTGATTGGGTAGGCTGGTTCCTGGTGATCCACCTGCCCTACCTCAGCCAGCCATGGCACTGGGTCCCCAACCTGGTGCTGTCCACTCCACTGGTCCTGCACCACCTATGGGTGGAACCGCCTCAGGGGATGGGGCATCTTCTCACTTGGGAGCAGGCATGGACAGGGGATTGTCACCCGACAAGAGCTACCAGGGATGGCTATGAGGATAGCCTGTACTGGATTGAGGGCAGACTGGCCAACCTGGAGGGACAAAGTGGCCCCAGCAACCAGCCCCCAACTCAGCCACCTTCGTGGCAGTGAAGGATCAGTGTTGACTGCCCATGGGTGGGGAGCTCAGTCTTACTGCTGCTGTCTGGGGACACATGGCTCTCTGATTCCACAACACCCTCCCCATCCAAAGTGTTTACCCCCTCATGTGTCACACACTGTCCCTGTATGCTGTCTTTTCTGTCTTGTCTCCTACCCAACACACCTCCCCACACATATCTATATCCCTTTGCCAACATTCCACTCTCTCCTTAAAAAAAAGGCATCTGTCCCACAAAAAAATATCACCACATACATAGCTCTCCATTTTGCATCCACATCCACTGGACACAATCAATCATTACATGAATTAATCAACACAGTTATGTCACCCTCACCTGCCTCGCTGGGGTGTGAGGCTCCAAATTCCAAATTCACTACAACATGCACAGTTGCTGCTGTAGAAGAAATGGAGAGCTATGATCCTTTCCTACACCTATTCTGTACATCCCTACCCTGCTTGCCTCCATTTCATTACTTTCCTATTGCCCCCTTTTCTTTTCTTTTTTTAAAATTAATACATGTTTAAGTGGAGCTAAGCGGTGCATCACATTGGACAGACCTGCTTAAAACTGCCTCAATCACCTTCTTTTTTTCTGACACTGTTAGGCACATCTGCAAAATAATTACCCCTACCAAGTTTCAAACCCAGGAACGTGTTAACTGCAGCATATTGCATTAGCCCACTAGGCCACTCAGCTCTGAGTTAAAGCAGGTGTTTCCATAAACATATCCTGATAGCCAATGACACACTGCTTGTACATCTAATGGGAAAATTGGCAGTACTTGGGACTGTGAGGCAGATATCAAAGCAGTACACAGCCAAATAAATAATGATGAAGCCTGGGATAGCAAGTATAGCTGTCAACTGCACAGATTGTTGCAGAATGTCCACTGTTGTGCTGCCTACTTTTGGCACTGTTGTCGCAAAACTTTTTCTGTGCACTAAAGGACTGACAAGTCAGTGCAGAGTGAGGTTAGAAAATCATGACAGATGGTTCAGTGTCACATATCATACCCATCCAAACACGCATGTTAATGAAACTCCTGTGTAACAGACTGTATGCATGCACATATATCTTGCAAAAACATTTGCTGCAGTACTGACTCAATAGTTCAGTCTGTTAAATCCCTACTGTACATTCTGCAACCCACAGTCCTGGGTTTGAATCCAGTGTGTTGCACTTCAGTTACATGCTTGTGAATACAACAAATAATGAGTCCTGCAAGTTTAACCAAAACAGGTTGCTGCTACTGCATTCACTGCTACCCACATTAAAACTTCAAAGGCCTGTAGGTAGAGACACACTGCACAGATATGTATAGGCTACATATATGTCACCTAACACTCTCCGATTGGCACTGTTACATAACATATGTACCTTAAGTACATACCACACCTGGACTATTATGGGTACCCTCACTCTGGCACTGCTGTAATGACAGTGCTGACACTGCTCCCTCGCTGACAATTACAGCTTGCTGTCCTCCAGTGTGTTCATACACCCCAGTATGAGTCCTGGGCAAAAAGCAACAGCTGCAGCCTGCAACATATGATACAGTATGTTCAACTGCCCACTACAGACCTACCATAACTCACAACCCCCTAGAACAAGGGATCCACACAACACCCATACTTGAAGTGGTGGAGAAGCAGAGGTCAAGCAACAGGGACATGTGTCACATTCTTTCCCTACAAATATATGCAACTGATAGACCAGCATCGACTGCAACAGCATGTATAGTCTGATGTGTATGATGTATGACACTCACATCTGTCTTCCTCCTTACTGACCTCAACCCACATTGTTTAACACTAACTGCCACATAATTAGAAAGTTATTTGACAATGTCAAAACATAACATGCAAAACTGTGAACATACTACATAAATCCCAGCAGTGGACAGTATTTGTACCTGCCCTCTGTGATGCTGTAGTCTCCACATCTCAGTAATGTCCTTCTCAAACTCTAGGAAAGGGGCTAAGGCCTACATGGAGGACTTAAATATTGCACTGTCATGCCAACATGTCATTAGGTAATGAAATTGCAACCCAGCTATTCTGGATGAATTTAGCAAGTCTAAGCCACTGACTGGTGCACAAGCAATCACCTGTTATTGGGCATTACCCATAAAAGACAAGCAGCTGCCTATGGTAAACAGGTCTGTAACTTGCTTTACCAAGCCAGACTGCGATTTCAGAATCAGTTTGCTTCAGGATTTCTGCAAAAAAGGATTACAGCCAGGTATGGTAGCCATAGCTGTCAAGTGATGAGATATGAATGTCGCCAAAACAGTGACTCAGCCAGAGTACATCACGGACAGACAGGGACACCGGTACAATGTCTGAACTATTCCTGTGTGACATTCATAGACTGTATCAGTTATTGTGGCAGCCTCTGCATATCAGTACACAGATGTCAGGTCAATCTGCATTGGGGGTTGTTTGTAATGCACACCTGTGCACAGATACTCAGAATGTCAACAATGTAGGCAGTATCACAGTATCTACTGTACATGTTGCTATAGGCACCAGGTATGTAATACAAGTCCCCATCTAATGGGATGCAATGGGAGGATGCAGTTATGGGGATTAGGGATTACAACAGTAGCCCTCTAGTACATCTCTGGGAATGATATGTTGCTGATAGTCTGCTGTCCAAAAGCTACAGCCATGCCTTTCAACTCAGCCTAATGTGACTCAGATCACAGCTGTGGCCCACTCACTTACTCCTACAATGGTCAGCTCCTGTATGAATGCCACTGTATTGTGTGTTAGACATAGTGACAGTGAGTAATGGTGGACACAGATGGCATATCACATGATGTACTGTCATTCAGCTCATCTCAGTCTATGAATGTCACACAGGAATAGTTCAGACATTGTACCAGTGTCCCTGTCTAACCCTGATATACTCTGGCTGGGTCATTGTTTTGTCGACATTCATATCTCATCACTTGACAGCTATGGCTACCATACCTGGCAGCCCCATACAGCAGGACTGCAGGTCATAGCCATTAGTATTGGGGTGCACAGGCCACACTACAGTGACAGAGTGTACATAATGATCATACAAAGTAAGGGCATGACTACAGTAGCAGATATTTATGTAGCATAAATTGTTTCTTGTGGGTTCTGGTGTGTGACAGCCAGCTTCTCCACATTCTAAGAACAACCAGGTAGATAGTAATCTCTCTTTTGACAATCATATTGCCAAAGTAGTTAGGAAATCCTTCTATGTGGCCCATCTAATTACTAAGGGGTTTGCATCTAGAAATAAAGATGTTATAGTGCCCCTCTACTCGTCACACATCAGACCCACCATAGAGTACAATGCCCCATTTGGGATGTACCTCACAAGACACTGCCAACAGCTTGAAAGACCACAAAAGCACCTCACCAAGAGGATTACTGGCCTCAAACATATGTCCTGTGCAGCCCAACTGAAAAAACTCCGGCTGTACTCAGTGGCATATTGCTTACTCAGAGGTGATCTCTGCCTGACTTACAAAGCCATGTCCAACTCAGAATTGATGGACATGCTCCACCTAAAGAAATCCAAGTCACTGCGAGCCACACGCTCTAGTGAGCTAAACCTCACCACAACAATAAATAGAACATGCTAGAGGGAAAGATTTCTGTCACAGAGACTCCCCATGCTTTGAAACAAAATTCCTAACTACATTAGGCAGAGCCCCTCACTAACACTCTTCAAGAGAAGCCTTGATGAGTGGATGGGTAACAGAAAGTACACCCCTGGGATCACTTCATTGGCTCTGCTTGACAGAGGCACAGTTAATTAATCAATGGGGCAGTGAAAGCCGACACACTCTGGCTAGGCTTATAAATGCCCTCGGGCAGATAGCCTAGTACCTACCTATGAACCTATGAACCAACAATTATTGTCCAACTGTTTGCCAGACATCCATGTTTCTGGCAAAGGGACCTTATATAGCAGGCACACGTACACATTCCACAACCATCTGTGTGCTGGAGAAGTAGGACACCTACAGGGAAGATACCCTACAGCACATTTGCATTGCTGTCTTTTATTGTGGCACATGGATATTGCTGGAATTTCCCCATATACTCATAATAACACACACCTATTTGTTGAACAGTGGCTGTCTGACATGGTACTGAGATTTTGGCCATAGGGGACACAACACAGCAGATGGCATTTATGGAAGTGTAGACATTCAGCGCACTTCATCACGGCACACTAGAACATAACTGGTATTGCTACTATGTTGCCGATAGCCACATACTTACTGTGTTGCTAGATGGTGGGGTATGACATGAGAGGTAGTAGTGCATAGTGCTGGCCAATTTGGATGTGAAGGTTGCGTACATAATGGAGAGCAACATATGTGGTCCTGTGATGTGTTCCCCTATTCTTGTCTTTCAGAAAGGATGTATAGACAGAGGCACTTGCCATTTACAGGTGCAGAAAATTATTTGATCCTGGATGGCCTCAGACTGCATCACATCATTCTGCTCTCCAGGACTCACCACAATCATGAGCAACATTCTACGATGTGGGCTGACCTTGTCACAGCAGTCAACTGCATAGGGCTACAGGGCAGAAGCTACAAGCAGGTCCATCACAGGGTGATGGACATGGTAAATGCTACATGGCAAAGGGCTGCTGCTGTGGCCAGGGACCATTCTGCCACTGGTGGAGGGCCTGGAGCAGTAGAACCACTCTCAGCCATAGAGGAATTCCCAAAGAATCTGGGATCAACAACCAGCTCCCAAACATCCATCACCCCATGCATTGTGAAGGTATGTGCTACAGCCTCCACAGCAATGGAGCAACTTGGTAAGCCTCCTGTGTGCATCACTGTAATACTGTATCAGTTATTGTGGCAGCCTCTGCATACCAGTACACAGATGTCAGGTCAATCTGCATTGCGGGGTTGTTTGTAATGCACACCTGTGCACAGATACTCAGAATGTCAAAAATGTAGGCATTATCACAGTACCTACTGTACATGTTGCTATAGGCACATATTATCCTGTAAGAAGGCCACATTTGTTATTGCTGACAATACCTCTCTTTCACATTTTGATAGGTACATTAGGTGTGGCCGGAGTCCAATGTACTGTACCCGGTGAGTGTAATACTGATTTTGTATGGCTAATATAGACCATAACAATGTTAAGGGTTGCCATGTTCCTGTATGCACAACTGATGTGCTTAGCCAGAGTATACTACATGTAGCCCAGGCAGGTATGACTCTGATTATGTAGCCCAGGCAGGTATGACCCTAACCCTGAGCAGTATCCTTCCTTCACCAAGAATGATGCCACAATATAGAGACAAGATGATCAGCTTTAACAATTGGCTTAATGTATGGTGTCATTCAAAGGGGATCCAGTGTCTGTCTGCCTGGGATGACATGCCTGACAAGCCACGCCCAAAAGGGGCGGCTTGCACCTGTCACCCTGGGATTCGGATATTGGCTAAGGCTCTTGCCACCCCATAGTGCCTTTTTAGGCAAGGCTCAAATTCTAAACCTACCACCCTAGAAAACAAAATGGGAAGAAACTGAGGGTAATGCTGCTCAATGCCAGAAGTCTAAATCTCAAAATGCACTCGAGGCCCTTCTCAGTATGGAGAACATCGATGTCTGTGCTGTAACTGAAACCTGGTTCAAGGCTCCTGAGAGCACACCGGCACTATTAGGTTTTACCTCATATCATGCCGGCCCCAAAACCTGGACCACACCACAAAAGGAGGGTGTATCCATATTCATAAAGGATACCCACACCTCCAGGTTGGTGGCAATGCCCAAGCTCGAAACCATCCAGGTGCAACTAATCATAGGCAAAACTGCTCTACAAATTGTAGCATGCTACAGGCCACCCTCTCAAACTCAGGAACCCCACACAGCCTTCCTGAAGACACTGGATGGTATAAATGTATCTCCAAACACCATCATATTGGGTGACTTCAACTACCGAATATAGACTGGGAACATTACTCAAGCCCTAACTTTCTAACCCAACGGTTCCTGGAGTTCATAAATTCAAATGCCATGGAACAGTTAGTCACTGTTCCCACGAGAGGAGAAAATATACTAGATCTCATTGTCACAAACATGGGGACAAAATGCTCCACACGAAGTATATCCTCATTGGTGAGATCTGATCATAAACTAATCTCACTGGAAATCCACATCCCCCCCACCCCAAACAAAAAAGACCATAGTGAAGAACTTCTCTAAAGCAAACTTCACACTACTCAAGACTGGTGTGGTATCCTTCAAGGCCCCTGAGCCAGAGGAAACCACAACCCAAGCTGAAGCCCTTACAAATGCCTTCTATGAACACCTCCAGGGCTGCATGGATCAGGCAATCCCAAATAAAACCAAGACTCTTTCCACAAAGGGCAACGTCCAGTCTGGTGGACCCCAGCCATTAACAAACTTTACAATAAGAGGAGAAAGCTATTACATGATAGAACAAAATCCATAAAGGAAGTCACCCCTGATCATTATTAGTAAAAATACGAGCACTCATAAAATCAACTAAGGCCAATTTTGAGAGAAAAATTGCCATGGATTCAAGGACAATCATAAGGCCTTTTTCAGCTATGTTAGGAACCTGGGTGGAAACTCCCAGATATGCTCAGAATTAGTCCAAAATGATACAAAATCACTGAACCCACAGACATTGCCAACATACTGGCAGACAGGTTCAGTGCAAACTTCACCCTCTCCCCTAAAGGAGAGATAACTATCCCAGCCGAGTGTAGCCTCCCGGACATCTCAAATGCGCAGGTGAAAGCTGCTCTCTCTAAAGCTAAAAACACAGCATCAATGGGACGGATGGTGTCCCCGGCTGTGTGCTATGAGCTAAATGAGGAATTAAACCCGCACATAAGGCAGCTGTTTAATCTCAGCCTTACCACAGGATACGTGCCCAAGGGTGGTGTCGGCAACTGTGGTCCCACTCCACAAAGGCGCCTCTATGGACCCTGGTAATTACCGCCCCATAAGCTTAACAAGTCTAGTCTGCAAAGCTATGGAGAGGATCATAATGGAGCTCATAAACAAAGATATAGGGACTTGCAGACATTGGACCCGACCCAGTTTGGCTTTGTCAAGGGAAGATCATGCCTTTTGAACTTGGTGGACTTCTTGAAACAGTCACCAAGGCCATTGATGAGGAAAGGCAGTCCATACAGCCTACCTTGACCTTGCAAAGGCTGACACAATACCCCACTCGGGTATTGTAGAAAAACTACCAGCTTAAATGTAAACCCATATGTCACAAGATGGGTTGCAAACTGGCTTAAGGACAGAACCCACAGGGTTAGAGTTGCTGGCGCTGTGTCAGACTCCAAGCGGTCACAAGTGGTGTCCCACAGGGCTGGTCCTTGGCCCCTATTGTTTGGCATCTACTTCTCAGAAGTACAGGCCAACATGGGAGGACTTTGGCTAACAAAGTTTGCAGCCGACTGCAAACTGGGCGCCATAGTGGAAAGTGCATCGGACACGGATATCCTTCAGAAGGGACTCACGGAAACAGATAGCTGGTGCCAGAGCCATGGCCTGAAGTTAAACGCCAAAAATGTATAGTCATACCCTTGGGAAAAACAAGGTAACCCCAAGCTACCATATAGGTGGCAATCCACTAAGCACAGAAGAGGTTATCGGGACCTGGGGACCCAGGTTGACAGTGGCCTTTCTTTTGACACTCACATTGCTAAAGTGGTTAGAAAGACCTTCTACATTGCCCACCTGATCATGAAGGGATTCACATCCAGATCTAGTGAGGTCATTGTTCCCATGTACTCTTCACTTATCAGACCAATGATCGAGTACAATGCCCCATTCGGGATGTATCTCACCCGACATCTGCAGCAATTGGAGAGACCCCAAAAGTTCCTCACCAAAAGGATAAGGACTCCAAAATCTGTCATATGCTGCCAGATTGAAGAAACTCCAGCTCTATTCAGTCGCATACCGTCTGCTCAGAGGTGACATGTGCCTGACATACAAGGCCATGTCCAACCCGGAATTAATGGACATGCTCCACCTCAAAAAATCCAAATCCACCAAAACCACTAGAGCAAGCGACTTAAACCTTAGCACAGATATAAATAGGATGTGCTGGAGGGATAGATTTATCACTCAGAGACTCCTATGCTGTGGAATAAAATCCCGGTCCATGTGAGGCAGAGCACCTTGCTGACTCTGTTCAAGAGAAATCTAGACCTGTGGATGGGAGATCGTAGGTTTACCCCGGGAATCATATCTGTGTCACTGCTGGACAGAGGCACAACAAACTAATGGGCACAGTATTTTTTCATATAAGGGGTGGCGTAAGCCACAAAAATTTGGGCTAGGCTTATAAATGCCTTAGGGCAGATAGCCTAGTATAAACCTATGAACCTATGAACCTATGAACCTATGTATGTTTAGTCTCAGAGGGGTTAACTGCAGTGCATTGAATCGGTAATCACAGTAGTGTATGTGTAAGATCTGTAGCATATTTCCACTTATTTTTGTGAAGGTTGATGCAGCTTGCTATGCAGGGAAATAGTATGCTGAATACTGGTGCACTGTGTTTTAGGTGTAGGTCTATCACATACACTGGCATATCGCTAATCTCACAAGTATATAGTGGCAACATTAACCAGATATAGCTGCAGTGCATGTGGTTTACTTGGCCTGTCTTGTCTGTGTATGTTGTAGTCTGCTTGTGCGTTGTGCATGGCATCAGAAATAAGCTGTGGTATGTGTACAGCAGTTAGTATAGTACAGGCAGTAATGTACTTATTTTGTCTTCATCCTCACAGGTGACTGTGGGGGTTGGAATTTGTTGATGCCAGTGTCCCATCAGACTCTGATGATGATGGTGGCTATAGTGAGACACAGGTGACACTGTTGGGGCTGAATCTGTCCCATGAGTTGACAATCCACTTCACCCCCCTTTGTCCTAGCACACAGTCAGTATGCCCACACAATAGCTAGTAACCTGCGGCCACAGATATCAGACAGTCAGAGTGTGGCAGCATTGCACAGCAGAGTGTGGCAGCAATGGCATCAGTGAGTGTAGACACTGGCCATAGCCATGGATGCTCAGGATCATGGATATCTGACAGCCGTGATTCCCTCCATCACATTGGTGATGCCAAGCATCGTTTCACTGATGTAGTGGACAGACAGTGGGGTGAGACATTGTCAGTCCTTGACCACACATTGCATGTGCTAGAACGTGTGTTGGGAGTAGGGTGTCAAACATGTGGCTGTAGGTCAGCAGCAACATCCATTGAGGATCCACTTGGCCCTGCAAACTCACCTTCCCATAGTGACAGTACCTCCAGCACTACAGAAGGCAGGCTGCTGTCCACACCATGATGTGGCAGGCCATGGGCACATGGTCCTGGGTGGTCCTGTGAGGGACATGGGCCCAGCAGATACCAGTCACCATCAACTACTAGTACCACATCTGACCCTGGGCATGGTGGTGCCAGTGCCACTCCTGACAGAGCCAGTTTCTGTGTTCATGGCCATAGACAGTAAACTGTGCATTCTGCCAAGTATGGTCCACAGCTGTCCAATATACCCATGTGTAGGGCTAGCACATGGCTTGACTCTGTATGTGCACACACTCATACATCACTGTCACATGCAGGTCACCAACCAACATACATGGCACCTCTCCATGACTCAGCTGAACAGCACCCCTTCCTGACTCCCACACATGATGGCAACTGTTTGGCACAGCCTAGGCCTCTGGCACCACACACCACAACCTGTACATATGATGATACATGTGCCACATCCCTGCCATCCATACCATTGAAGCAGGGACATGCAAATATGTGTCTGATGCACAGGGTGACTATAGTACAGTACATAACAAGTAGTGTAGTTGTGTTATGCCTTGACAGGTGCTGTATGCTGGGGTGTATCATGAGTACATAGCAAAGTGTTTGTACTATAGTTGCATAATGTTAGATTGGCAGTGTTGTTGCAGACTGACAGGTGTCACTCAGAACTTTGTATGTTTCTGTTGCAGAGGTCTGAGTGCCTACGGTGTGGAGACTTCCTGGCAGTACAGCAGCTCAAAATGGCATGGTTGTGAAGTGGAAATATGACATCAGCAAAGAACGGCTGTATATGTGCATGGTTACCTAGATGTGTATGTGTAGAACAGTGTGTCAATGACAATGAGGGTAGACAGTGTAATCCTGCATGCATACCCTATGACAATGTATCCTACCTTTGGTACGTGTTACCTGGGTGTTCCTTACTGACAAATATAGATGGTGGCAGATAGCATTTATGGATCGTTAGATGTGCACTATTTAGAGCCAGCAGCTACTCACAGGCCTTAAAATGTATAAGCATTGCTCACACATAGACAAGACGGACATGCTGCTGCACTACCTATCTAGTAGTATATACTATAGTACTACATATTTATCACATGCACCACAGAGCTTTTGTTATCTGAGAGTGTCTGCCAGTGCTGTTAAGGTGGATTACATCAGCAAGCCCTGTAAAGGAGGACAAGAGAGGGGTTGACAGGGTCTAAATATTTACAACCATTGCACACAGTTAGACACACTGCTGTAAGGGGATATATTTATACACGCAACCACATTTGCCCTTTATGATATTAAAACCCCTACCTATCTAGTAGTATATATTATAGTACTATGTACTTACCACATGCTCCACAGTGCTTTTGTGCTCTGATAGTGGCTGCCAGTGCTGTTAAGGTGGATGACATCAGCATGCCCTGTAAAGGAAGACAAAAAGCAGGGTTGACGGGGCCTGAAAATGTATAACCATTGCACACAGGAGAGATAGACACACTGCTGCAAGGGGCTGTATTTGCACACACACACACACACACACACACACACACACACACACACACACACACACACACACACACACACACACACACACACACACACACACACACACACACACACACAGAGTTGCCCTTTATAAGATTAGGACCCCCTGTGTATCTAGTACTTTATACTATTGTACTACATACTTATTTCATGCGCCACAGAGCTTATGTGTTCTGACAGTGTCTGCCACTGCTGTTAAGGTGGAGGACATCAGCAACTGTTAAGAGGGAGGCCACTGTTGTGGAGGACACTAGTCAGAGAGCCATAAAATGATTGACCATAGCACGGACATAGACCTGAAAGGGATGTCTGTAATGCTATATGAGAAATATGTAGATATACACACACACACACACACACACACACACACACACACACACACACACACACACACACACACACACACACACACACACACACACACACACACACACACACACACACACACACACACACACACATACACATACAAGGTGGGTGATGTGAGATTAGAACCCCTGCCTACCTACTATTACACACTACAGCTCACAGTATTACTTGCATGTACCACTGGTTACATTTGGTGTACAAGTGGCTGCAGCACTACATCACTCTGCACCTTTATGTGGCTATATCTATCTGTCTCTATATATATATATATATATATATATATATATATATATATATATATATATATATATATATATATTTAGATATATATATAGATATATATATAGATATATATATAGATATATATGTGTGTATGTATATATATATATATATATATATATATATATATATATATATATATATAGTTATATATATATATATATATATATATATATATATATATATATATATATATATATATATATATATATATATATATATATATATATATATATATATATATATATATATATATAGATATATATATATATATATATATATATATATATATATATATATATATATATATATATATATATATATTTATATATATGCCACATACTGATAGATAAGAGTAATCATGTCTGAGGACAGGGAGAGACAAATTCATATACATAGCTGTCTGTATGCACAGTGATATAGTCACATCTCAGTTCTTTATGCATATGATCCATCAGACGTGGAACAAAGTTAGCTAAGTGTAGGAGCATGCCCATAGTGAGCATCAGTTTTTACAGGGTGAATCCAGGTCAAACCTGCCTGTACTCCAGTCCAGGATTTTGTGTGCTACAGCCAATTGGCTTCTGCACCTGATTCAGCAGTCCAGCACCTCCATGATATTATATCCAAGGGATTCCCTGGCTGTGTGCTGCACTTAATATCTGAGTCATACTAGTCTCATGCTACTTGATGACCTGTTATTCTTTTCATTGTGTACATTTATGTGGCCACTAGTTAATCCTTCTCCTTATAACTGGGCCTTTGTTCCACTCCTGCTCATGGCTTTTTCCATAGTTTCTGTAGTTGTAGGTATGCTGTGACTGGGGTACATGATGGTACACCACACAGGGTTACAGACTTCTTACCTCTGACTGTACCTGTTTTACAGGATATCCAGCATTACACCCTGTGTCTGCTATGCTCTTCAGAAAGTTGTGTTGTTTTGGTAATATACAACTACACGGTGCACACTGACTTGTAGGCACTGACAAAGTTATATGATGGCCTGTACATCCTGCTGCTACTCTGACTTGTTACAACCTGCTGTTATACTAGCCCCCTTCTAGGCTACTCAGAGCATGTGCAATGTCCATAGCTATGGCTCCCTGTCCCTCCATTGTCCAGCTTATTTGCAGTAACAAATAGTGACATATTTTTCAGTCTGTGGGACTCCTACCACAGGAGTACCTCACATACAAAATTGTAGGTGCAGTCAGCTTCGAATCATGAACACCATCAACCATGCTAATGTACTTAGCTCCCTAAGCCACACCAGCCACAAGAAAGTGAAGTTTATTCCTGACACTATCAACAGCAGGCAGACATAACTTTGACTCCTGCATATTGAGGAAATAGGACATGCCGCCAGGTTGTTTGGGACAGTCCTGGGACTGTGTGGTCTGCTGTTATAACCTTGCTAACATGCTATTACTGCAGTTGTATGGGAACATGGCTGTGTTGGGGGTAGGGGACATTAGCATTGTCAGTCTTGCATCTGTCCTATGGCCCCACTGTTTGGCATTTCCCTCACATATTGCCATGGGTTTTGCTGCTTTGTGGCCTACTGCATATTATGAGGGAGCCAATATTGGACAGAGAGTTCCTGTTGTCCCACATAGCTGTTATGTCTCTGCAGGTAGCCAAGTAACCCACTCTATTCCCTTGCATACATGCAGAAGGTCCATACATATGCTACCATAGTCTAGTACCCCATACATTTGTTGTAAAGAAGAGCAACTTACCTTGTGATTGCAGCAGTTGAGATAATAGTGCTTCAGGGCTGACTATGTCTGATGCACACAGTACACATCCAGTACACGGTAAGATACATGTTGTGTGGTGTGGCTGGCATCCTTTTTACTATGTATGTGAGTCAGAGTGAGTTGTCAGGCCCTAGGATCCTAGGTTGCTAGTGCATATGATATGCTTTGCCTCTTTGCCAAGGCTAGGGCATACTAGGTATGGCTACATCTGCCTATGGGGACAGTCTCAGGGGGGTTCCTCATCCAAGTCCCCCTGAGGCTGTGTCTGTGGGGAGCTTGGCACTGGTATGGGGCTGTGTGTCCCTTCCCTCTGATGATCCTGCTGCAGCTGTTTCTGCAGGATCATATTGTGGAGCATGGCACATACTGTGAACATCTGTTTACATGTGGCTGGAGAGTACTACAGAGCTCCACCAGATATATTGATGCAGCGGGACCATGACTTGACAGTCCAAACACACACTCTATGATGGATGCAGATGCCTGTGATACCCCCATCATGTCCCCACTTGGTCTTTGAAAAGTACCTGTAGCTAGTATTCTAAGGGCTATACATACCTTTGTTTCCACTGGGATGGCTTTATCTCTGTTGGCTCTGGGTCTGAGTTGAGGGGGTCAAAGCTCGGTGAGTTCTTGTAGTATGTCCCTGTCCACCCTGTAGCGCTCTACAATCTCCACCTCATGTAGCTCCTGGAAGGCTACCCTGGGCCTGAACACTCTTCTCCTTCTCAGTCTAGGCCTATTGTTAGCACCAGCATCAGCACTGACCTCACCCTCTAGCACATATAGGTGTAGCAGAGCAGCAGCTGCCCCTAGCATTCTGTCAGTTAAAATTCTCAAGTCTGTACTCCAGTGGTGCAAGAGTATGGGTGAAAAATCAGATTGTTGGGTGTACGCATACTTTATAGTGGTGTTCTGCAGATGCAGCCTGTGTGATTGGCTGACTATGATGCATTCCACCAGCCAGATATATCATTGAGGAATTTGAATGGGCCAGTGTAAGTGGAACAAGCCTATCAGTATTTACTACATGATTGGCTTTCCCAGGCAATTTACTCTTTTTTTTTTTTTTTTAAACTGCCGTCCCTGCTAAGCACAGCAGTGCAGCTCGCAAACCTGCGGCCCTGGTGTAAACAGTGCTCAGCAGTTTGGATTCACACCCATGCACAGGCATACTCAGCATAGCTTAAACCAGCTAAAACTTGTGCCCCACAGCTAAACAAAGCTTAGCAGCACTAGACATACCCCCATGCTTAGCTGAACTGAGCAGCAAGCAAACAGGTGCCACTGAGCTCCAATCTGTTTGCACTTATAGTGACACATCCCCTTTTTATGTCAGCTACCTGTTCTACTGACACCAACATGGTTCTGGGGCTACACAGGTTTTATTTGTGGACACAGTGGCCCGTTTTTGCTATTCAGTAACCCCAGCTCATTTGCCTAGAAAACCTTGCACATAACCTGGATACTTCACTATTCCATGGCCTGACTCCTTAGCAGCCACTGACATCTACCATTGTACATATTGCATGCAGGGCACTATAATGCATTATTCCTATATATGTCTTATTTTTAGTTTTTAAACATTTCAATATTTTTGTACATAATGACATGTTTGTGCATTGGTGCGCACCATGCAATCATAGTATGGGTATTAAAAATATATATATTATTTTATATTATTTTGCATTCGTTTTTGGACTCACAGGGCAATGTTTTGCATGTATGTGTGCCTAGTATGACATTTCTGACCTTCTAATTGGGCTTTTACAGCTCCTGTTAAATTTGTACATTTTTGTACATGGTTATTTTCTGTGTACACTTCTGATACCAACACAGGTTTTGCATGGATACCTATCTGCTTCCTGGATCACAAAACACTCTCATTTGCATCTGCTTATGAGGTGATTTGTATGCCACAGATATGTCCGTGCCCTCATGCTCGTGCACGCCCCTCTGCTCTGTTTATTGGATTGCACGGCTGCCGGTTTCCATGTTAAGATCTGTGCCACTCTGCCGACAAGGAAAGTCACTCTGTGTAGGCTTTATTGAATTCCCCCCTAAGTCTTTTATCACTGTCAGATAGTACATATTCAAGATCCAAAACTTTTGCTTGTAGTTGTTGAAGTCCTTAATAATATTAGTTTACTTAAAGTTATTTTCTTTAACTTCCGAAAGATTTTCCTAGAATCCATCTATTTTAATAGATATGTCTTGAAGAGCTGACATTACATGATGCAGTACCTTTTCAAGAGAAGAGTCTGCATGGTTATATTTAGAGATGCTCATCTTTCAATCTGTAAGATTTAATTCCATTGAATAGTTTGACAGGATTTAAAAAAAACAAGCTTGAGAAAAAGAAAATAGAAGTACATAAAGGACTTTTGGAGTTAAAAAATATATTAATTTTGTAATTTTTCTTGTCAAATTTTGCAAGTTTCTGCAGAGCTCTGAAAAGAGCTGCTATCTCTGTGTCATCTTGGCTCAACCCCCCCCCCCTTTTAGTTTCTGACAGACATTCTAACTATTTATTTCCATCTCCATGTTCAAACTATTTACACTCCCCTGCTCTCATCCCCCACTCTACTGTGGCCATAGTCTTATCTTACCATTTCTCCCCAAACTCTGTCTGTGTATACTTGTCCCTGACTGCTTCCTCCACTATTTTCCTTATTTCCTGTTTTGTCTCTGGTGCTCTCCATTTATAATATGAAAGCTCCTACCATGGCACTTGCTCTTCTTCTGCTCCTGTTACTATCAGTATTCCTTTTACATGATTTTATTTATGCCTTTCTTGATAAAGTGTATTCCCTTTTTGGGTACAATTCCCTCAACGTGTCCTAAAAGCACCTTTCTTTATGTTATCCATTAAGTTTTTCCTCATTTTTATATAGTATTCTTTTTCTGAAGAAAGAAACTGCAAGGAACCACCATGAAAAGTAAAAAGTTTTAATGTTGAACGAGCGCTTTCACGCACACACAAGTGCGCTTCATCAGGTTACAATTAGACAGAAAGGCTCTCTACTTATATACTAAAAACAAATATCAATTAAACAATTAATCAGGCAATAATGATATAATTGACTCTATAGTCATCCCACAATTTAAAAAGACAAGCTCAGAGTATCATATGATACCCTTTCTCAAGAATGTAAGCTCAGTTAACCAAAGTCAATAATAACATATTTTATAAAAATCATCTATAAAACTATTTATATGAAAGGTGTGTAGTAGTATGTAAATCACATACACTCTCAAAAATTATTATCCTATGCATCATTTATGCGACAAAATAGCAAAATTTCATCAATCGGTGCGTCACTATAGATTGAAAACAATATCTGCTAACCTAGTCAACATAAGCAGATGTATTAATTAATCAGAACTTTAATATAATGCTTTTCATCCTTTGATAAAAACCCCCGCAAATCATAACCTGCTGCTCATCCAGAAAAATATATTGACCGAGTAGAACAACCATATTTCATAAGAGGTAATAAACCATAAGGTGTGATTAAAATCAAAATTATTCCGTCGTTCGCATCAGCATATTCAATTATCTTAAAGACATATTAGAACAACAAAAAGATGTGAAATAATATGACTATATTCACATATGCCCAATATCAATAAATTATGCAATGAGCATCATTGATGGATAGATCAAAATTAGTTAAATTCAGGAATGTTAAAAATGCATCATATTAAAACAAGGCAACTACAAATATTTAGAGTAAAAATTTATACTCATTATTTTATGTGTTTATCTAATTTGGTAATGTGCGTCTCAACCAACATCATTTTCATTAGAACTGCTTGAACTCCTACAAAAATTTAGTAATAGAGCTGCTACAATAAATGATGCTATCTACATATCAATATATGCATAATTATATATATATTTTTTAACATGAACTCACATGATCAGACCATGCAAAAATATATACTATTCTATTATATGGAGAGTAAGAGTCACTATAATACTAAGATACACCAAGGTATCAACCTGAATCAATTAGGGTGTATCAAAAGCTAACGTATAATATTAACACTGTGGGAGAAGGACCAAAGTATGTTGGATGGTGATATCACGGACTATAATAATTATGAATGTTTAATGTAGGAAGAATATAAGGACCATGAAAAGGCAGTCCCTGACTGCTTCCTCCACTATTTTCCTTATTTCCTGTTTTGTCTCTGGTGCTCTCCATTTATAATATGAAAGCTCCTACCATGGCACTTGCTCTTCTTCTGCTCCTGTTACTATCAGTATTCCTTTTACATGATTTTATTTATGCCTTTCTTGATAAAGTGTATTCCCTTTTTGGGTACAATTCCCTCAACGTGTCCTAAAAGCACCTTTTTTTATGTTATCCATTAAGTTTTTCCTCATTTTTATATAGTATTCTTTTTCCCAAAAGAGTCTGTCTTTTCATATATTCATCCTGACATTTAAGTTATCACCATGACTTCCCATCTTCTTCATTTCATCTCCTTCCATGGGTAAAAGAAGTTACTGTAGAATTTCTCATTATTTCTGTTGGGGGAGTAGACTTCATCATGGTTCATCTTACCACTTCTAATTTCTCCTGCCATATTATCCAGCTACTCACCACACCATACCTCTCAACCTGTTAACGCAAAAAATCTGGACAAAGGCATCAATAATGGGGAGACAAAGGCCCAAAAATAGGGACAGAGTTTAAATATTTCTCTTATAAACTTAGATAGTTGTCAGAATACTAGATTTTGCATTAGCATGAATTTTCTGAAGAGTATGAAGTTTGGATCTCAGATGTGTCATTATTTTCTGACTTCAATCCTAAACAAATTGCCAGAAAACAAAAAAATTAAGGGGAACAGACCAAAAATATGAGGCAAAAATCTGGACATTCTGCAAAAATCTTGACTCTTGAGAGATATGCTACAAACTATTTAAAATCTTTTTTGTCACAGTTTGAACCCCTCTCCTGAGCAGAATCACCAATTTCCTTTCCTCCTCCAGCTTTGTTTTCAAATTCGTCTTTATTATATTGCTGCTCATTTTTTTCTTTCTCTTATTTTCATTTTTGTTCCTCTCAAGAGTGTTACTTGGTTCTGTATTATTTTTAACTTTCCATGTTCATTTTTTTATTCTCCCTTCAGTGAATTTCATGTGAACCTCTACCCTTTACATTCCACATTACTGTTCTTGCTACATTAATTCTCATTTGTATGACTGACCTCTGATCCTTGTCTCTGCCATCCCCCATTTTTTGCTGTTGTCAGATGTCCTCCTCTTTTGGGGCACCAAACAGAATGTTTCATGGTCATTCAAGTAGACATTACATACTTGCTGAAAGACTGATATACAACACCAAAAACACAGGAATGGGTGTAATAGAGAAAAAGAACAGGTGAAAGGCTGGTTGATTTGGTATCTGACAACAGTATCCAGGACAAAAAAAACACAAGTTCATGGTTAGTATGCACTACTAATGAATCATAATATTATTTTTATGACTGTATTACAGGTGAAGTTCACATGCCAATACCATTATATATTCTGAGATACGGTTTCACATATGCATTTGAGTACTTTCCTTAGAAATGAGATCTGTGGAACATGGATACCTTTGTTGTAGAATTTGTAGTTTGGGACATTAGTACTTCATTGTTGAATGTTAAAAAGCAGGTGTGACAACTGGGCTAACATCTGTAATAAGTATTTTTAAAGGAACATTGTTTGCTGTAAGTAAAGTTATTATCTGGATTTCTATATCTGTGTCCAAGTCCTACAGTTAATGTGTTCATTTCTAGCAGACTGGAGGGTCTGTTGAATGATATTTCATGCTGCCTGACAGTTGCGGCTGTGCAGGATGAAGAGTAAAGCACAGGCACAGATGCAGGCAGTGAGGTTGTGAACTGACATCTGGGAGCAGATATTCACTCCCTGGAGATGCAAGGCAGTACACCTGCACTACATTAAACTTACTGCAAGGTATCCATGGAGTACAAGATGCATTTCAGAGATTAAGAGGTGTAGGCATTTTGGAGTGATCATCATTCCTGGCTTGTAACAATAGGAATTCAGTGACAGAACAATTGAGCAACATGGAGAAAGCCATGGATAATATAATAAAAGAGATTATGATCCTACTTTGTTGGACATGTTCATCCCAGATCTAGATACTGAGTACTATGTGAAACCTCAAAGAACATTCACCAGGAGAACCACTTGGCTATCATGCCTCTCAACCTTTTTACTAATGAACTCTGGACAAAGCCTCACATAATGTGTTCAAAGGCCCCAAATCAGGGACAATTTTAAATATTATTCTAATTCATTTAAAAAGTCAATAGATACAGGTTTTGCATTAACATACTTTTTCTGAATAATACGAAGTATGAAACTATAATGTCTGGCATTATTGATAGACTACAATCCATAATTATTATTAGAGAAAATTACAAATTTCATGAGGGATATAGCAAAAATATGAGGCAAAAACATGATTCACAATGCATAATCAGGGACATTTTTGTAGGAATGCTGGTCTGTAGTATGTATCAAGATGAATGCACACTTACTGTGGCTTTTAAAAGGCACATTTTTTCCTATTAGTGACCTGATGATCTGGGGTGAGGGCTTGGTATGCTTAAATGCCAACAACATATGCAAACAAATCCTGAGTAGCACAGGCAAAAGATGTGAAAAGGGCCCCTGGAAGTATATTAAAGGGTCTATTCCTCCATGTATATCTAAATGTACAATTTCACAGGGCCTGCTTTGGACACCTTAGGAACATATGAACATAGAAACATAGGAAAATACTAGGCAGGCAATCATGCAGACCATAAGGGCTCATCCATATAAACCATTAAGCAGACAAACTTATCTGTTTATATGTATTATTGTACTTGGTGAAGTGGCAGTTAAAATGTCGAACAGTATTATGGAGAATGCTATGTTATAGTGATTATGGACTGTTGCTACATTGGTATACATTGCTGCAAGCATTCATAACATAGTTCTCACTGGAGCATTTGATTTCACAATCTCCATTTTGAGGTGATTTGCTATAAAAATAGTTGAACAGTTCAACTTGCATAAACATCAGATTTGTACAGTCTATGACACATCTTTGTCCTTAATGGGCTGCTTGTTTCAAGGAAGTCATTGCTTCTAATGTGATCAAAGTAATCCCATGCAGGTAACATGATTTACAGAAGCTTATAAATTGATGGTAGCTCATAAACAAAGGGATTGTGTCTAGATCTAGGGATGTCATTGTCTCACTTTACTCAGCCTTCATTTTGACAGGCATTTAATATAATGCCCACTTTGGGGTGTATCTGTCCACATACATGCTACAACTGGATACCTTACTAAAGTGATACAAGGCCTAAGCAACATGCCCTATATGGACCAACTCAAAGCCCTGTCACTACACACAGTATCCTACAGTCTGCTAAGGGGTTACCTATGTTTGACACACAAGGCATCCTCTGACCTGTTACAGATGGATATACTGCATATCAGCAAGACAAACGGCATCAGAAATACTTGGTCTGGGATCTAAACTTCTTCTGCAACATCAACAGATTGGTTTGGAGGGAAGAGCATGCTTCACAGAGGATATTGTGGGACAGACTCCCATCCGCATAAAACAAAGGTCAGCCCTATCCATTTTCAAGTACAACTTAGATCTATGAATGGTAAAATATTAAATGTATCCCAGGACCACCCCCTGTACTACTAATGGAGAGATGCAGCTCATAAATACTTTATGGTATGCATGGATCCCCTCAAATTATCTATGGCATGATTCCAGTTATTCTCATTAAGGGTAATATATAATTATCATCAGTGGACTAGAGAAGGCTAATCTATAACTAAACAGAATAGGTTATTTCAAGCACAAAAAGTGAAATGGGCTAGGATTAAAATAACTTGCAAGGGCAACTAGCCTAGCACTTACATATGACTATCAAGACTAAGAGTTGATGGACTGTCGACTGTGTTGCTAGACACTTCAGCTGAGGGACAGTTGGTGATTTCAAAGCAACATGGGGCTGAAAAGGCAACCAAATGTGTATAGGTAACTGGAAAGTCGTAGGGATACATCAGACAAGGTCACCTTTTTGCATGGTTATATCATTAAATAAGTAGCTTATCAATGCAGCTCTGCATATGGTAAATAGTTATCTTCCAGGAATAACAAACATTGGCATGAAATCCCTTTCTAAATTAACACAACTGAACAGGATGAAGGACATATTTAACTGATGAAATGCAAGAAGAACTGAAATGATTTTAAGGCAGTCTTCTACAAACTCAGTTGCAATCTGACTGAGAGTTTTGATTACAGTACAGGAATGAATAATCCTCTGCTCTTGTATCAGATATAGGTGTCAATATATTTAATGTATACTGGGAGATAATTTCTGTAAGTTTGCATTCATTATGAAATGTTTTTAATTCAAACTAGTTGACAATGATCAGCATAACCTCTCTATTCAGAATTGGATTGTGAGAGCTAGCAAGCAACAGCAGTAGGAAATCTAAATTACTCAGTTTAAAGAGCATAAAAAGTATCGATTTTTTAAGAACAATTTATCATGAAAGTGTGCTTTTATATCCATGTAGTTGACTATACAAGTCTTCTGATTATAGCAATTTTCGGATGTTTTAAACTTCACAATGCAGTTAATGGAATATGTGTAACATACATTTGAAAAATAATGTTCTGTAATGAAAACGAATTAAAAAGAGTTTAAAAATGCTACAGAATTTGTATGATTTATGTTCCACTTAGGACTGTGCCTATCATCAAATTCAGTTTTATAACCATATTTTTGATTTTTCAATCCAAAAGTGTTAAAAAATCTGAGATTATATTTAGATAATAAATGAGAATACAAAACAGATTATCATAATGAGAAAAATACACACATATATGCAATTCATAAAACACATCAAGAGTTAATTGAGGAAAACTTTATCAGGCTCTTTTATGTTATTTATTTTTGAGGACACATAAACCACAACACTGTATTTTACATCTGAAACTTTTCTTAATAAATGAAATATTGCATTTCTCCATTATGGAGGTCTGACATTTTATACCTTCCTGCTCTGAAGTAGTTGTTTTAAATAACAGTATCTTTAACAGGAAGTGCTGCAATGAACAAATGACATCATACCATACAACTTGAATACTTGGTATGCTTCCCTAAAATTCACAGTCATTGCATTTCAGTGAAGCCTGAGTTACACCATTCTGCTATAAGCCACGTTCATAAGCCCGCCCAGTGAGGCATGTTTCAAAGTAAGACCCTAGATAAAATATTGCCAGCTGGCAAAACTTCAGCAGTAATCTCCAAGCAAAAGTCTGTTTATTGTACCACAACACAGAATGTCTGCTTGTTCTGCTGTTTAGATTTTTCATTTATTTTGTTCTAAAGTACATTAAGAAGTCCCATGTAGAATTTTGTGAATTGTGTAGAAGTACTAGATGTATAAAAGTTTGCTTTGCATTAAAGTTTATTTTCTGTAAACAATATGAGTGCATTACATGTTAATATGCATGCAGAAGTCAGTCTGAAAACTTATTTTAGATGGAGTTGATTCAGTAAGCATATACACCAATTTCCAGATGTAGCCTGGGAGGCTGTTCATAAACTTGCAATTGTGGTGTGCAAAGATAACAGCTACTACTGCAAGCACGTCATTGAGGTGTGATAGGAATTGACACAATAACGATTAAGTAGAATTATTACACTACTGAACAAAGTAAATATGAACAAGGTGGGATAAAAAATCTACATCAGTAATCTTCACAATAATATTTCAGGCAGTACATGAATAATGATACAGTCAATGGGTCAGCAGAGCAAAGGCTAGTTAAACAAGTAAGTAAGATCATGAAATGCACCATCGTAAAATAAATGTAGCATCATTCATACTGTATGTGTCTTGCTGAAGACATGCCGATCTTAGATGTGTATTTCTGTATTGCCATGGTTTAGGATATCAGATCTTGTTTCTTAAAAATATATTTTTTTAATTTGGCAACCAAATAATGAGTGTGCTTTGTGTGTGAGTGTGTGTGTGTGTGTGTGTGTGTGTGTGTGTGTGTGTGTGTGTGTGTGTGTGTGTGTGTGTGTGTGTGTGTGTGTGTGTGTGTGTGTGTGTGTGTGTGTGTGTGTGTGTGTGTGTGTGTGTGTGTGTGTGTGTGTGTGTGTGTGTGTCTAGGTTTATAAGTTCATAGTTACCAGGACCTTTATAAGCTTAGCCATGCAATCCAACTAACTGTGTCCCTATGAATCATAGGCATTTATTAGGAGGGGGTATGTTATTTAGGAAGTTTCTAGAGGTTACGTGGGGGAGGTATATTAATTTGGGCATTACTGCCTGTCTATCTTTCAGAGACATGGAGACCATACCAGAGGTGAATTTCAGATTTCCATTTAATTGGTCAAGGTTATGCTTAAGTAGGGTTAGGGATGGACTCTGCTTCACATGGATGGTGAGCTTGTTCCAGAGCAAGGACTCCTCTAACACACATAACTGTTTCACCAACATGTCTTATTTATGTCACAAGCAAATTTAATTCATTGGATCTAGTCATTCTAATGCTGTTCATTTTGCAGATGTGCAAAATGTCAATCAGAGCTGAATACAAGGATGCTTTGTTTACCAGGCATGGATCACATCTCAGTACTCTGTAGCAGGCAGAGTATAGAGATATGGCTTTAAGACAATCTGTATAGGATAGTGTGCTTATACCCTGGATTTTCCTGGAAAGGATCCATTGTGGGAGTTTCAGCTGTAATATATGTCTGATCAAGTATATATGGAAGGGGGCACTATACTCAATGATGGGTCTGATACAGGCCGAGTAAAGTGGCAGTATAGCTTCCTTGGACTTGGATGCCATTTCCTTACTTATAAGCTGGGTGACATAGAATGATGTTCTTACTACCCAGGCTACATGCTGGTCAATGGCTGGATTATTGTCTGCATATGTTCCAGTTCCATGACTACTGGGTCACTCCTTAGGGGTGTTTTAAAGATGAAGAAATTTGCCTGGGTATCAGTTTTCCCAAAAGTCAAGATAATGCATTTATTGGCATTGAGTTTTAGTCTGTGACTTTGGAACCAGTGATTTGTTTGTGTTAGACCCTGTTATAAGATGTTTGCATCAAGGGGGAATCTATGATTGCTCCCAGTTTGCAGCTGTCTGTGAACTTGGTCAGCCAAAGGCCTTTGACATTAGCCTTTACCTCTTAGAAATTGATGCCAAATAGGAGTGGTCCCAGCATGGAGCCCTAAGTTACCCTGGTGATGATTAATCTCTTAGTGGAGGTGGTATCACCAGTCCTGACTTCCTCAGTTCTGTTATTGACCCTACTGGGAATCCAATGAGTTATGTAGGGGTTTACACCCAGTTTGGTGTATTTGTCAACTATAGCCAACTGGGGTATTGTATCAAACACCTTAGCCAGGTCCAGGTAGGAAGAATGTACCATTTCCCCCTCATGCATTGCCTTGGAAACCTTCTTAAAATGTTCAATAGGTTTAGTAGGCATAATATTCTCTTGGCAAAGCCAAACTGGGTTGGGTCCAGTGGCTGAATGTTGCCTATGTCTGTGTTGATCATTTCCATGATAATTCATTCTATGGTTTTGCATGCTGGACTAGTCACATAGGTTGACAGTCCAACCTTTCTAAGTGGGATAACTGTTGCAAACCTCTATTCTCATTGTATAAAGCCAAAGTGACTCAAGTGATCCTGATAAGTCATGTTTCCAGCTATTTTCAAGGCATCCCGGGATATTGTTAGAGCTCAATAAGGCTGTGTTTCTGGTCTTAGTTAGACTCACCGGGACCTGTTCCTTGTTAATAGTTGGTGGGATTAAGCTAGTAATTATTTCATGGAGAGAGGAAGGGAGAGGAGTGTGGAGTGAAGTTTGAGCTGAATTTGTCAGCCAGCAAAAATGCTGTGTCACTGTTCAGTGAAGGTGGCACTGGTGAACACCAGTTTGGCACATGGACGTGTGCTACCTTTGACGTTTCAGACATAGGTATTAAAGGTCTTATGGTTGTCTTTAGCTGTGAGGATATCTTGACTTCATAACTGGCTTTGTTGGACTTAATTAGTCCTCTTAGTTTCCTGTTTAGTTTAATTAAAGAGCTCTATCATTATGGAACTTACTTTTCCTGATTTTAACCATGACTTTTTTTCATTTTGTTATATACCCTGTTAAGGTTAGGATGCCACAAGTGTGGTGTTTGTTTTCTTTTTTTGTTTTGGGCTTACTTCTGTTACTTACAGTAGCCTCTATGCTGTCATCTACATGGTTGCACTGGGTCTCTGTGAACATTTCTGCATAGGTTGTTGTGAATGTGGGGTTAAGAGGGGCACTGAATTTTGATAAACTATCTCTTAATAACTTGCAGTCTGCTTTTGAATATTTCTTTACTGTTAACAGAGTTTGCAGTGGATACCACATTGATTTTTATTTCACAGGAAACAGCTTTGTGGTCTGACCTTAGCAGTGAGGACATGAACTTGGAGGGGGGGGGTACAGTACTTTCCCATATTGGTGAGTACGAGGTCCAGTATTCCAGTATTTTTGAACCTTAAGTTGGTTTGCACACTATTCGGTCAAGGATATTTGTGTTAATAAAGTCCAGCAATCTTTGTGCCTGTGAGTATGAGCCATTATATGTTTCTTAGTCTATAGAGGGAAAGTTAAAGTCTACCATGAATAAGATATTTGGTTTTAATGGTGAATGTCTCCAGTAGGTCTAAGTATGAGAGATGGGATTCTAGGGACACAGTGGGTGGCCTATAGCTTACTAGTATACGGTATGGGACTTTACCTGTGGTGATTTGCATGTGGATAAAATTCAGAGCGTCATTGTGTTTAGCCAATCTAGAGTCTAGCTTGTTGCTAATGTAGGTTGAGACTCCTCCACTTTTTGCCCCTGGCTGTGCAGCTGATGATCTAAATGTGAGGAAGGCACTGAAGCCATGCACTGCTGGTGTAGTTTCTGCAGATTTAAACCATATGTTGGTAATGGCACAGATGTCTATATTCTCCAAAGTCAGTAGAGCTTGCAGGGTGTGGAATTTCTTGTTCAGGGTCCTAGAATTGAGCAGTAACACCGTTAGGTCTCCTTGAGTTTATTTGCTATTGTGGTCACTTTTTTCAATGTGTATTGCCTAAAAAGGTTCTAAGAGGGTGGATTAAGATTTAGCCAATATTCAGAATCCTGGGTGAAAATAGGTGCAAAGCAATGTGATCTGTTAAACATGCCATCTCACATTGACAAATATTAAATCCCCCCTGGAAAGATACCAGAATGTACACAAATTACTGAAGTTAGTCATCTATTGTTCATAGTGTCGCATCATTCTTGGTGAAGGTAGAATGCTGCTCAATACAAGGCCTGAGACATATATTCAAAGGGATCAACAAAATCTCTCTTCATATAGTCCAGGGAAGTATGTCTGAGGTCATTAGCACCCACATGTACTATGACAGAATCATACAGATACCTGTGGTGCAGTGACTTTATTGTGTGCATAACTTGGCAGATCCTGACTCCTGATAAGCAAATAACTGTTATCTTTTCCTTGTTCCATCTGGTGAGTGGAGCATCTGTGTGTCACACAATGAAGTCCCCTATGACAAGATTCCTGGGTATTGTGTTGGCTTGCATTATGGGCTTTGCTCTTGGGGTGACATTGGGTGGAGGAGTATGTGTAGTGCTTGCTGGTGCCTTTGCTGAGCACTTTAGAGATTAGTGAGGATAGATGTTACTATTTATAGGCTTAGAAGGTCTTTGAGGTTTGAGAAGATCGCTTTTTAGTGTCTCAACATAGGTTGGTCTATGTGTGTGGTGGATGGTATGTATAGTGGATGTAGTGTGCATGTTCTTGACAACCTTGTTTGTATGTGAGATTTTTGCCTGCAGTGAAATTGTGTGTGTGCATCCTTCACATACTATGTTGATTTTTTAAGGGTTAAATAGTTGTCAGTGAACATGAAACAATTGCTACAATATTTTAGGATGCCCATATATACCAAGCTAACTACAGAGACTCTTGCAAATTGCATATCCATGTTGTCCAGACCTCTATTTGGGTGGGTTGTCACAGGTCATGGCCTGTAGTTATACAGAGGTCTCCTTGGGTGGTCTTTGGGGTTTGGCATTATACTAGGTTTGATTGTGCTAAGGTCTGACAGTGATGCTGTTTAATGTGCAGTCTAGCTGCTCTTAGCTTCTATCCACAAAATGGATTTGTTTTAGCCACACTAAGTTATAGATTTAAGTTCTAAGGGGCATTTTATAGATAAAATTAACTTTCTGGGCGTTTGTATCTATACAGGGCACTTCTATCCTCTTGATGTAATAACCTCTAGAAAAACTGCTTGTGAGTATAATGCTACAACAAATAGTAAACAACCTTGACAAGACAATTTCAAGTATTAGGGCTCTTTAAATTATTTAAAAAGCAAAATAAGAAAAAAAATACCAAAATAAAGCAGTAGCACTCCAAACAGTCAATTGAAGTACAAAACATTAAAGTAAAGCTATTATCTGGCAAGGATGGAGAAGGGGTTAACTCAGGCATTTAAGAGTGTGGCAAAGATGTCCAGCAGATGGGAATACCCTGCACTTTTTGCCTGTGAGGTAAGGTCCTTAACTATTATGCCAAACCCCAATATAGGTGTGTGTGTGTGTGTGTGTGTGTGTGTGTGTGTGTGTGTGTGTGTGTGTGTGTGTGTGTGTGTGTGTGTGTGTGTGTGCGTGTGTGTATATATACATATATATATATATATATATATATATATATATATATATATATATATATATATATATATATATATATAGCCCCCTTCAAAGGATCGAAATTTCAGAACATCGACTCACTGGTCTGTGAAGACCAGATGATTGAAGTTTTGAAATAATGAACCTTATGAATGGAGATTGCCATACAGTGCAGAACAGGAACTTTGCCATTCTCCTCACTGTAGTACGATCTCATAGTTGCTATAATTAAGTAGCAGGGGTTGTGGGGGGTGCAGGGGGGTTTGCCCTCCTTTCAAAACATGAAACTAGAAATTTTCATAGGTTCATAGGCAGGTACTAGGCTATCTGTCCGAAGGCATTTATAAGCCTAGCCAGAATGTGTATGCTTTCTCCACCTCCTTAGATTAGATCCCTGTGCCTCTGTCCAGCAGAGCAACTGAAGTGATCCCCGGGGTAAAATTTCTGTTTCCCATCCACTCATCAAGGTTTCTCTTGAAGAGTGTTAGCGAGGAGCTCTGCCTAATGTAGATTGAAATCTTGTTCCAAAGCATGGGAAGTCTCTGGGACAGGAATCTATCCCTCCAGCACGTCCTATTTATTGTTGTGGTGTGGTTTAGATCCCTAGGGCATGTGGCTCGAGGAGATATGGTTTTCTTTAGGTGGAGCATGTCCATCAATTCTGGGTTGGACATGGCCTTGTATGTCAGGCAGAGATCACCTCTGAGTAGGCTGTATGCAACCAAGCACAGCTGGAGTTTCTTCAGTCGAGCTGCATAGGGCATCTGTTTGAGGCCAGTGATCCTCTTGGTGAGGTACTTCTGTGGTCTTTCCAGCTGTTGTAGGTGTCTTGTATGGTACATCCCAAATGGGGTATTGAGCTCTATGATGGGTCTGATGAGTGATGAGTAGAGGGGCACAATGACCTCTTTTGATCTGGATGTGAACCATTTTGCGATTAGATGGGCCACATAGATAGATTTTCTAACCACTTTGGCAATGTAATTATCAAAGGAGAGATTACTATCTACTTGGGTCCCCAGATCCCTTATTATGTTTTCCGTATTTAGGGGACTACCACCTATGTGGTAGTTTGTGGGTACTTTGTTTTTTCCAAAGAGGATGACTGTGCACTTTTTGGCATTTAGCTTGAGGCCATGGTTTTGACACCAGGTATCCGTCTCAGAGAGACCCTTATGGAGGATGTCTGTGTCAGCCAGAGAGTCAATTATAACCCCTAGTTTGCAGTCATCTGCGAACTTGGTCAGCCATAGTCCTTTTGCGCTTGCCTGTACCTCTGAGAAGTATATGCCGAACAGGAGGGGGTTATAAAACTGAGCCCTGGGGAATGCAACTTGCAACCGGTTTAGAGTTGGACCTAGCTCCCACAACTCTCACCATGTGGGTTCTGCCCATCAGCCAGTTGGCAACCCATCTTGTGACATAGGGGTTTATGTTCAGGCTGGTGAGCTTGTCTATAATACCAGAATGGGGAATGGTGTCAAAGGCTTTTGTGAGGTCTAGGTAGGCTGTGTGTACCACCTTTCCCTCTTCTATAGCCTTGGTAACTGTCTCAAAGAAGTCCACCAGGTATAGGAGGCATGATCTGCCCTTAACAAAGCTGAACTGGGTAGGGTCCAGGGTTTGGAGCTTCCCAATGTCTCTGTTAATGAGTTCCATGATGATACACTCCATAGTCTTGCAGACCAAGCTAGTCAGGCTTATAGGGCGATAGTTCCCAGGGTCTGTTGTGGCTCCACCTTTGTGGAGTGGAATAACTGTTACTGTGCGCCAGTCTATGGTCTTCAATGATCAGAGATTCGATGTTCTGAAATTTCGATCCTTTGAAGTAGACCCATGTGTGTGTGTGTGTGTGTGTGTGTGTGTGTGTGTGTGTGTGTGTGTGTGTGTGTGTGTGTGTGTGACACACACACACACACACACACACACACACACACACACACACACACACACACACACACACACACACACACACACACACACTTATATGTGCATATGTGTGTGTGTGTGTGTGTGGCCAGCCTTCCTCACTGTACTCAGAGCAGCATATTTTTCACATCCCACAATCATTTTGGAGTTCCCTGAGTTATTGTCTAGTGCATATCTGCATACAACTTGCTTAGCTCAGGGCTAAGGTTTAATTTCTAATATCATATGCTTTCCTGTGACATATGGATTTACTATTAGTGGCACCTTTTCAGATACCTACTACCAAAATCCTATAATCCACTGTCAGATCTGTGTTAGCTGAATTCAACTCCCAGCCTGCAGTGCTTTCCTTTTGTAGCACTGCTTTTAGCATTACCACTGGTCTGTTTGAATTACATACAAGAGGTTAGTTGCAATGAAGCAGGTGGGCAGTTAGCAACTCAGTTTGAGCAAAGAATATACAAGAAGCTCTTTTCCCATTTGAGACTGGCTGGGTGTCATGACTAGGTTTACACTATGGGTTTTGTTTATCAGGACAAGGATAACTGAGTCTGATGTGGATATTTGGATTTTGATTTTGTCATAGCTTCACATGTTTGGCCCTTTCTCATTTCAACTGAAGCACAATCTTTTTTGGCTAGTATTACTAATTTATGACTGTCCTCATGCATGTCTCAATAAACCGTGATCCTATTTATGATGGCTTAGCTCAGCATGTTAACCAATCATAAAAATATTATGACAAGCCCATACCAGTTCTGTGTTAAGCAGATATACCTTGCAGCCTATCTGGACCCAATAACAGCAGCACTGTTGTGTATGCATTTACATAAGGAGGAGGAGGAAATAGGAAGTATAACTGTCTGAATGCCATTGGGGTAATCGTATTAGCTATGTTGTTTTAAATAACAGTCTATCAGCAGACATTCATATGGTTTTGTTTTCTTTTAAACAAAAAATCACAGCCTCACAGTTGCTTGTTGAGAACATAATTGGCAACATCCACCACTAGCATGAGCTATGGGATTCATGGAAGTTAAGTTTAACATTAAAAACTAAATCAAGTATGGCAATAAGAAAAAAAGATTGCCAACTTACCAAAATTGTTATTTAAGAAAAAATAGAAAGCCTGCACCCCTGAAGCACAATAGCACTAGATACCACTGTAGATGACAAGACACTAACAATATTAGTTGTTAAAGGTTTCAGTAGGCTAGCAAACTAGGGTTGTCTGTCTGCCTTGCACTCATTGAATACTTGCACAGGGTATGGATTCAATACAGACTTTATATATGGATTAAACTGGTAATCAGACAATAAATGAATGAATGCATTTAAATATGTCTCGACTCTAAACATTCTGACCTGCCTTGGGTTATTTAAGTGTGAGTCACAGCTGTTATTGCCATCTATAAGCTATAATGTATTTTCATTCCTTCTTATGTTTTGCTTATGTTGGTGAGGTAAAGCTGAGTACAAGAACTTGCTGTGGAACGTACTATACATATCTATATTAGATCAGCGAACGCTTAAAAAAGTGAACCCTGATTGATCGACCTTATGTAAGTGAAAGCTTACAATCTCGAACTGTTAGATCAGCAATTTTTTTCCTAGGGAAAAAAATCGCTGATCTAAAACACATAGACACAACACAAGCACACCAAACAAACAGAAATCCACATACATACACCTAAAATCTGACACCTAACCCTATGCACATACCACTATCTATCCACTTACCTTAACTCAAACCCTAACCCTAAGGTCCGTCACTGTCGCACATTCACCTCACCCGCTCCCTAACCCTAACTCACCTAAACCCGCTCTAACCCTCATGTCCACACAATCGTACACATACCTAACCTGAGCCCTAACCCTAACTCACCTAACCCACCCTAACACTCACATCCATATAATCGCACACTTACCTGAATCTGACCCGTAACTTTCCACCACAGCACTGAAAATACTGAAGCAACAGAAACAGACAAATGAATTTTTTCCCTAGGAAAAAATGTGGGTTTCTGTTGCTTCAATATTTTGAACATTCGCTAAAATAAGGTCGATCAATCAGCGTTGCTTGTTTGTTTAAACATTCGCTTTTGTTTAAGCATTCGCTGATTTAATATGGACCCCGTACTGTTTTGAGGTATCATAATTTCTCATGGAAGTAATAGATTCTTCCCAACAGTTTTATATAGTATGAGTAACAATAGCAAAGCTTTCTTGATAACTTGGAATTCAAGATAACTGTCAAAGAAAGCAGGGCAGTGTTTTTTTTCACATAATTTTTATTGAGTTTTCATAAATACAAATACACCAAAAATGTTAAACAGTATAAACAAATCTTAACTATATACAATGCCCATAACAGAAGTAACTTTGTCAATACATTCACATTTTATCTAACAATTTTTTAAGTTTTAACCAAGCTATTTTTTATGTGTTATTCGTGTAGTTCTTAATGTCATAGTCATTGTCTCTATTACAAACTATTTTGGACAGTGATATAAATTCCACAAAAGGTGTAATTTTTTTTTCCAGTTTGAGGTAATGGTTTTTCTTGCTATTTGAAGGAGGGACCAGAGGAGGTGCACTTGTGTACCTGGAACATACACTGGGGTTGGAGCATTAAATAATAACAATGAGTCAGTGACTTCACATTTATCTGACCACAACGCTTTAATAAAGGATTTGAATTCCGACAAAAGGGAATTACGTTATTGCTTTTTATAAACATATGTACCCAGTCTGCATAGTCTGCTGCTTCACATCTCCAACATAATGATGTCTCATTAATTGATATTAATGCTGTTTTTGGGGTGTGAAAAAAACTTCTGTGAATAAATTTCCATGTATAAATTTTCCAAAAAGGAAATTATGTAGTTTTACTGACTACTGATTTAAATATTACTGATTTCTCTTTTTCTGAAAAGCTAGATTTATTATTTTTTTTTTCTGCATAGCTCCACAGGAATTCATCTGAAGCTGGTAAATCCATTCACAATATCCTATATAACCTTGACACTGATAGTCCATCATTTATGCATAGTGCACTGATTTCACAAAAAAAGTGTTAGAATTTTGGGTCTATGTGTGGATTTCACTATTTGATTTATTCTAAACTCATTAACTATATGTTCTCTAAAAGTGTGTATGTTTAGCCAGTTGTTTTGATTTATGTTATGTCTTGCTATGAGAGAGGTTGCATCCTGTATATAATTGTGATCAAGAATCTGATACCAGAAAACGAGTCCATTTCCTTTCATTTCTTCTATTTTTTTCATGTTATAAGAGTCCAAGCATTTATTTGTTAAAGCTATGGGAAACACAATAAATAAAAGATTTCTCATCTTATAATCTTTGAACATAGCTGTTTGAAAGTGTTTACTATGTAATTAACAAACAGAGAGAATTTTGTTTTTGTTACTTGTATTAAAACAAATGTTTTTTTTTTTATGACAAGGTAGACTTTTTCCACTTCAGAAAACATATCATTGTCTATTGTTTCCTCACAATTGTCTAGTAATATTGCTTTATGTAGATGCTTCCAGTTGGAAGTATATTTGCTGTTTAGCCAATGACTTATAATGTTAACAATAATTGATTCAGTATATAGTTCTAAATGTGGAAATGAGATTCCACTCTCTTCCCAACTTCTGTAATGCCATGAATGACTAATCCTTGGATTTTTTGGAAACCAAAAAACTTTATTAATATAGAGTTAAGTTGTTTCATGAGTTTTTTGGAAGGGGGTGCTAGGATGGCTTGAAAAGCATACAGAATTTTGGGTAGTATGATCATTTTAAGTAATGATAGCCTTTCCTCCATGGTGAATAACATTTTATTCCATTTGTTTAATTAATCTTTAATTGTGTCTATTAACATTATGACATTTGTTTGCCTAGTGTCTTTCCAGTCTGCTTTGATGGTTATGCCTAGATATTTAATCATATTGTTAGCTCAATTAAAGTCTCTATTATCTGTCCAGAATGGGGTTTATTTTTTTGTTTAACAAAATAATTTCAGTTTTATTTTGATTAAAACTTAGGCCAGATATCATTTCGAAGTTTTGAAGAGATTTTATAAGATGTTCAATTCTATCTATGTTCCCAATTGTTAATAAGATATCACCAGCAAAAAGCTGAATTTTGGAATTGTACTTTGCATTGACACAGAAGCTGCTTATTTTATCATTAGTTCTTATGTAATTAGATAATGGCTCCACTGATAGAGGAAATAATAAGGGTGAAAGAGGGCACCCTTGCTTGGTGCCTTTCATTATTTTAAGTGGTCCTGACAAGAAAGTTCCAATTTTAATTTATGATATAGAAGTAGTGTATAATTTCTTCAGCAATTTTAAAAAAATTGGAGGAAAAGTTATACATTTCTATAACTTTAAATAAATAGGGCCAACTCAAAGAATCAAACGCTTTGTCCAAGTCCAGGCTAATAATTATTAATCTCTCTTTTTTTTGTTTGCGTAGTCCATTAATGTTAATAGTCTGATTAAATTGTCTTGGACCTTCCTGTGTGAGATAAACCCTGTTTGATCATCTTTTATTAATTTTGGTAAAAATTAACTTAATCTATTTGCTAGAATAGATGTAGAAATCTTGTAGTCCACATTCAGAAGGAGAACAGGGCAATAAGATGTTATAAAATTAGAGCCCTCGTCATGTTTCAAAATGGATGAAATCATAGCATATTTTCAGGAAGGGAAAATGCCATCATTCTTTTTGAATTCTTCAAAAGCATCTATTAGAATTTCTAAGGTCTCATCTGGAAACATCTTATATATTTACCCTATTAGTCCATCAAGTCCAAGGGCCTTATTATTATTAATATTTTGTACTTTTCTCTTAAGCTCCTTTAATGGTATAGACTTAAGGAGTCTAGAGTTTTGTTCTTTTGTTAATCTTTTATCAATATTGTCTTTCAAAAACTTGTCTGTCATACTATTATCAGTATTATGTAGGTTGGTGTTATTTAGTGTTTCATGATGTGTTCTAAAGGCCTCTAGTATTTATTTTAAATCTGTTACATGTTTAGGTTTCTTTATGGAATTGTCTATAATTTCCTTAATATGATTAGCTTTTGTCAGGCTTTTAGATTTAAGTGCAAGTTTATGAATATTCTTTGGATTAATACTATAGGTCTGTAGCTTTATTTTTTCTAAGTTTATTGCTACTTTGTGATTTAAAATCTCTGTGCATGTCCTATTCATTTGCTCTATTTCAGAAAGTTTTGCAGCATCTTTTTTGTCCAAGTTCTTTTTTAATGTGTCAATGTTGACTGTATGTGCATTAGCTCCTTATCACATTCTTTCTTTTTGTTTAAGCACCAACTTTTGATTTTACCAAATAAGTATGATTTAAGTGTATCCCAAAGTATAATTCTAGAGGTCTCATTGTTATCATTAAAATCTAGAAAGGTTTTTATTTCTTTTAACAACCATTCTCTGAAATCGCTTAATTTAGTAATGTATGCAGGTAATCTTTGTCAGTATATCAGGTCTCTGGGCGTTATGTGGATTTTGAAAAAAATGGCGTTGTGGTCGGACAATGGGCATATACTGATCTTGACTTTCTGTATCTTAGATAACAAATTATAAGTAACAAATATCTTATCAATAGTTGTTAGGACGCCATACCTATAAGAGTAATGTGTATATTGTAGGGATTCTGATTCTCTTATGGTATAAATATCCCTCAAATTTGAAGAGGTAATAAAGTTATTTAATTTTTTGAAGCTGACATTTTAAAGTTACCATTCTTAATAGTGTCATTCTTGGAAAGAATGCAGTTGAAATCTCCTGCACATATATCTCCTTTCACTTTAAATGAGATTAGTTCTAAGTACTTGTTTGCTGTTCCTGCTATGATACCAGGTATCCAGTATGCATTAACTAAGGTGATGTATTTTCTACTTATTTCCAAAGTTACCATACTTAACATACCATTTTTGTCTGAATATGAATCAATAATTTTAGGTACTGGTAAGGAATTTTTCCACAAAATCATAGTGCCCCTCCTCTTGGTCTGATAGTGAGATGTGACAAGTGTTGAATAACCATTAAAAAAACAAGCTATTCACATCTTTTTCTATTAAGTGGGTTTCCTGTATAAATGCACTATCCACTTTATTTACATAAACTTCCCCGTTTTATATTGTTATTAAGGCCATTGACATTAAGTGAAACACATTTATACATAGACATATTGGATAACATATTCTTGCATTGTGTATTCTATTATGGACACATGTTTAACTTTACACACATCTAACTAATAATCAGAACTATATACAATACCAAACATAGACTTTAAAATTCCTGGTTCAATGAACAAGTCATTGTAGCCACCTTCTACCATCCTACAATCAATAGCCATTGTTAGTCTGATGCTTCAGCCTGTAATTTCTGAAGTGTACAATGCATTTTAGGATGTGACGACTCTTCTGACCTATGCAAGAATTCTAAACAGTACTTTTAAGGTGTCATTAGACTGTGAATTGACTACCTTAATCAACTGCTATGAACATAAGACATAGTTTCAAACGGTTATGTCACAAACCATTCTATTGCAAGTAATAAGTGCCTTGTGATTGCTAAATAACAAACATAAAATAATGAAGCAAACAAAAAGATTTACACTTGTCTTATAAGGATTTAGAGTAACTTAATGCCATCTTCATATCAAGTTCTTTATATTTTACAATTGGTAGTAAGACTTTAGAATAAAATGCAAAAAAGGAATACAATCTCCGAAATTTAATCTTGCCGATATTTAACACATTTCAGAAGAAAATAATAAGAGTGATATGCTAACAAGGATTTGTTAAATGAACTTTTTACAGAAAACATTGTATGAGAGTTATGAAAAACAAAAAGAAACTTTCTCTAAAGTTATGGATGTTGTCCTATCTTGTTTTTTACTCATGCATTGAACACTGTGTTTGTCTTCTATTATAGTTTCTTACTATTTGTATAAAAAAGGGGGGTGTATATAGTTCTAAACCATGAGTGTGACTGCATGAATCTTCCAGAAGATGCGTACATATAGAATCAGTAAAATACATTACCATGCTTGCATGTGATTTTTAGATGATCAAGTAGTCTGAATAAAAATAATAAATACACATATTGTTAGAACTATAAATATTATTGTGTCCATTCTTTTCCCATAAAACTTATTACATTGCAGATTTATACCCAACAGTAAACATAATACTTCATTTTTGTTTTAACAAGCAGAATCAGTTTACCCCAACATTGCTAAGCAGTATTTGAAATAACTTCATGCATTTATCCAGACAATAAAATGCGACTACTATGTTAAAAGCACATCACCGAATAGCTTTGTAAATAAAAAACACTTCTAGTACATTTTTTGAGTAGATTCAGCTATGATTACATCTCTACAGTGTAGAAAATCTGATATAGTTCGTTTTAGAGTCAGGCAGCTGAAATCTGATGTCTTTTTTTGTTGCAGAGTGTCGCACGATGATGATGTAAGTTCAAAGGTCACATATTTCCTATTTTCATGAAGCAAATCATCTGGGAAGCTGCTATGAGTGAAAAAAAAAACAACTGTATTGTGCTCGAGACAGTAAATAGGTGAGGACTTTTGCATTCTAGCAAGAAAAACGTCTTGAGGACAGAGTTAGCAAGATTTACATCTGTTTATGGAGGGAAAAGGAAACTAAACATGCACAACCATTGAGATGAATGTAAAAAAGAAACTGTTATATCAGGGACTTGTGAAATATCAAAACTGGCAATGCCTACCCTATTAATGGATACAGTAAATAAGACAATATGTTTTAAAACACATATACTCAGTTATAAGTCTAAAATATCAGTTTCTACACATTATTACTCACATTGCTATCCTATTATAATAAATAACAAGTCAGAGTAAACTTGGTAAATGTATTTACACTGTCCCCCCATGTATTTCCCAGTGTACAACACTATCAAGTTAAAAAAAAAAGAAAAAACATATTACTTTCACCTTCTATCAGCAGTTTTACTAAAAGGATCTAGCGCCTCTAAGATGTTAATAGCTTGGTATTATATATATTTTAATGTGCATAAGGGCACATATAAAATACACAAGCCTTTGACAATACACTAGTTACAGTTAGTATATATACAAGGTGCCACTCCAACAATCAGCAACTAGATCATGACTGAACTGCTTGTTTTTATATAAGGCTTTATATATATATATATATATATATATATATATATATATATATATATATATATATATATATATATATATATATAGATATACATATATACACATATATATAAAAAATAGAAGAAGCTTTTTTTACCTTTAAGTTAGTATTTGTTCATTTGGGTTCAATGTATTTGGATAAATTCTGTCAGATGAGTAAGGTTACAAGTGACAATAAAAGAAAACATTGGGGGGGATTCAGTAATCCTCCGTGTAGGACAAACAAAGTCCTACTCGGATACTGCTGTCTAAGAGTTAGACGTCAGTGCATCATGCATATGCATGAGGGCGTGCTGACTCACCTCCCAGGAACGTGTAGGAGTGCAGGGGGCGTGTCAGACTGCCGACCAGTCCAAATATCCACGCCCCTGCAAGTGCCTAACTCTGCAAATGTCAGCAGATATGAGCGAGTCCGCTCAAATGTGTACACCTCCAACACTACACTCCCCCACATTCAAAAGCTCTGTACAAATGAAATAAAATGTAAAAAAAAATGTTTTTATATTATTCACCATATAGCTGCCCGTATTTGCACGTGTGTACGCGGGTGTGCCCATTGCTTAGCTACAATTAGCAGTTTAGACTTCGACGAGGATAATAAACCACTTATATGCAAATGAAGCCAAATAGAAATAGTGTAGTGGAAGAGCCTTCACACAAACAGGAGGCATTCCCAGTTTCCACCACTCCCCTTTCCATTGTCTGTATGAAATCCATGTATAAAAATAATTCCTGACATTTACCTTTTAAATTATATTAAAATGCATCAAAATGGCCTATGTAGTAGTGAACGATATTTTAAATATATATAAGAAGGTTAAACGGTTATGCATACGCATGAATGCATAAGTAACTTATCTTAAGCAATGTGAAGCACTGCTAAGCAAGGTTTACCAGTATTAAGCACATTTAAGAATAATTGCTCATAGCTAAGCACTGGTTTAACTAGCGCAATAGCTTTGCACGGAGCTGCGCATTGCACCAACTAGCGAAAACCAAACATGTTTGCGCAGAGGTACGCACCGCGCTAACTAGCACAACGTCGGGCAACATAGAGCAACGTAGAGCAATGTTGAGAAATGTTGGGCAAAGTTGTGCAAAGTCGGCTAAACACAGCCACACCCCATACCGGTCGGGCCATTAGTAAAATAGAAAAGCAATGACAGGTCTCAAACCCGGGAGAGTGTGCACCATAATCACAGTACTGATCCACTAAGCCATGACAGCATTTGACAGTCATGGACTCTCAACACACATATACATATGAATCAAAGTTTACCCAGTGCTAAGCAGGTGTGCACTCAGCTGAGAACTTTCAAATCCAGCCAATCACTAAAAAGTGCGGGAAATGAGGCATATTTAAGCTCCATAGGCGGGAATACTCGCCATAACTGGTTGTAGCTCCCATCTGCAGGCAGGAATGGCTGGTGTCGGAGAGGGCTTTCGCTTCCGAGCGTAATGGCGGGGCATTGAGGAGTCAAAAGTGATGATTTGGCTCCTCATCCATCATCATGATGCTAGACTCCTGCAGGGCCAGTTCCAGGGCACAGAATACAAAGTGGTGGCCTGGAACCGTCTTGCACATGAATTCACCAGTGCCACAGGCGTCCCTCAGACTGGTGAGCAGGTCAGACATCACCATGCAGACCTGAAGAGACGCAAGTAGGACCAACTGAACCAATGGATAGAGGAGGCCCCGTGGGATGCAGAATGCCCCACTACTGAGTAGGTAGCCATGGATTAAAGTATGTAAAAATTGCTAGTGTAGTCAAAAGTATGGATAGGTAAATCCCTCAATATCACTTCATTTACTTCACAGCTGTAGGTGTCCATGATGCGAACCAACAAGCCTATGCAGATAGGCTGCTAAGGCTGTGCCACCAGGCAGGTTAGTAATTTTCTGCATGTACTGTTATATAAAATAAGTGAGAGAGCCTGACTAAAAGTGTCTTAGCCCAATAATAAAGGTATAATAAGGCTTGAATAACCTCTCTGCATGAACTGTTATGTAAAATAAGTGATAGAGCCTGAAAAAGAGTGTTGTAACTCATTAATGAAGGTATAATAAGTCCTGAATTAATTCTCTGCATGTATTGTTATACAGATTAAGTGAGAGAGCCTGAATAAGAGTGTGTAAACCATAAATGAAGGTATAATACATCCTGAATAAGAAGTCTGCATGCACTGTAATAACAAATAAATGAGAGAGCCACTAGAAAAGTGTGTAATGTAATTAATAAAGGTATAACACCTGTAGTGTGTTTGTGTCACTTTCTTTGAAATGTTGATGTACTCTTGCAGTATAGAAATAGTAGTGTTGTATTAAGCGCTGTCAACCCACACTTGGGTAGGCCCATAGAAAGAGGACGAAGGGAGTGCCAGTATCTCTTACGCATATATACAGTCCTCAACTGTAGTTTCAAGGCTGGCATGTATAGGTAAATCTGGCACATGAGTAGCTTGTAATTGTGTGCACTGGAAATGTCAGTGTGCTGCTAAAAATGTAAGGGGCTGTTAAAATATAACTGATAATGTCACCTGAACACATCCAGATATGTAGACATATGAATATAAATAAAATATATAAATACATAGCAGTAACATCTACATCCTGGACAGTTTGTATAGTAGATACAGGTGAGGTACATAATGAACTAGCAAAACACATCCCACAATGTAATGGACATTGCCTTGTGTAATAATACATGTAGGGGATATATACCTGCAGTCAATAGGAATGTAGTGTAAACTATAAGTTCATATAAGTTGTTAATGGAGGCGTCTTTTTACACTCTACTGTATGTGCATAAACAATGCAATTCCACACTTCAATGGGTATGTGTAATCTTAAAACATTTGTTGGGACATATGTCCTATTGGTTTATAAATATCTGCATAACTCTGATGCATGTGCCCTGTTCAAACACCACAATCTTGGTGGCCTGTTGCAAACAATCATTCCTGCATGCTGTTGGAATGTCCACTGTCATTCAATATATGCATGTGTTATGCTTGCTGTTCAACTGTTGGAACTCTGGTGTGTTGGGTTAATGGGAATATGACTGCATGCTATTACAACTAATTTGGAATGCTGTTGGCTATATTGTCATTAAATACACTTAAACACAGAATGTATGGGAAGGCCGGTCCCAGAGGACCCACCTGTCCCACCTCAGCTGGCGATGGCACCTGGCACCAGCAGGTCTGGTGCCCAGCCAGGGACCTCCTCCTCCATTGGCCCTGTGCCACCTTCGGGTGGAAGCGCTGCAGGGGATGGGGCTCGTCCCCCTATGCAAGCGTGGCCAGAGGAGGGCCACCTGTGACCCTCCGAAGGGTCCGGGCTGTGTTGTGTAGGGAGATCCAGCGTTCAGTCACTGATCCCCTACGCCAGCTCGAGGCAAGAGTGGTGTGACTCACGGGTGAGCCTGCCGCTCCTACACAGCCCCCAGCACAGCCACCCTCCGAGCTGTGAAGGTGCAGTGGTGACTGCCCATGGGTGGGGATCTCAGTTCCACTGTTACCATCTGTGGGCTCATGGGCTTGTGATTTCCAAACATCCTTCCCCGTCAGTTGTGTTCACCCACCCCATGTGTCATATTCCGCCCCGTATGCATCTTGTTTGTCTTGTTTTTTTACCTCCCCAACCTACCTCCCAAAACATACCTAGTTCCTCTACCCCACATTCCACTCTCACCTGAAAAAAAAATGGGCAATCTGCTCCCACAAAAAAATTACGCCCCATACATAGCTGCCCATTCCACACAAATGTCCACTGGACACAGAAACTGAAATTTAATTGGCAGTACAACATACTTCGTTGTCCTCACCCCTCTCTCAGGGGTGGAATGTTTCAAATTTCCCTCCAAATTACTAGTATATGCACAGCTGTTGCTGTTAAAGATATGGGCAGCTATGGACCTTCCCTACACCTGTCCTGTACATCCTGAGCTGTTTTCCCTACTGTCTTTCCCTCTTTGTGCCCCTTTTTCACCACTTTCCTATCTCTCCATTTTCTTTTCTTTCAAAGAAATGAGTGCGGGGGTTAGCGGGAGTAAGTACTTTTAAGCAGTAGTTAGTGGGTTTGCGCGAGTGTGCGCTTGTGTGCGCTTAGCTAAGTATTGCTAAGCATCACGCAAACCCACGCAAACCTGCTTACAACTGCTTAAAAGTGCCTTAGTCACCCTGCATATGAGGGGCCTTGTTCTGCTCAGCAGCAAAATAAAACACCACTGTCAGTCTCGAACCCTAGACCTTGGACACACTAGACTGCATGAAGTACCACTAGGCCGCAGTAGATATACAGCAGGACGTTGCTGAAATATATATATCATGCATCAGAATGTGTGAATGTAAAGGAAAGATAGGAATGCCATAACACAAAACCTGTTCTGTGAAACTTTACCAGCAGTTGTTGTGGAATTGCATTACATGACTGTGATAACAGAACCAGACATTCTATCAGTAAATAATGTTACAGCAGCACTTCACAACCCCCACACAGTATCATAGCAGGACAATCCCCACCCAAATGTACAAAAATACAAGTTTGTTTAGGGTACAGCAAGGATGTAGGTAGGTATACTCAGTACTGGAATTGTCTAGTTTCATGAGCATCCTGTGATAATGTCAACAAAATAAAAAGCACAAACAGTGCAGAAGTGAGTAAATTAATATCTACAGTATAGCTGTTCCCAAACAGTTCATGTGCCAAATGAAAACATCTCAATAACGACATATGTATGGCAGCTAATTGTAGAAGTTGTAAAAAAACTCCATACTCCCATGTATCTTGTGTTAGCATTTCTAGGGTTGAGTACAATTCTACACTGTCAACTGTGTACTGGAAGAGGCAATAATCAGGTCTGAGTACAACATACAAATAACTGGTGACACCCTTAGCAACAGTTAGAAGAAGTATACCAAACTTCTGACGTACACAACGGTGTCCACAGCAAACAAGCATGGTCCCCACTCTGGAAATGTGAAAGGGCTACGCCTACCTGACTTAGCAATTTATAGCACTGGGTTGCTATCACAGTGAGTACTGCAAGTACCACACAGCAGGCTGCATGCAATTGCCAAATGGTGGCCACCAATCGGTACAGAGGCCATCACATGCACATGTGCAGATACCTATAAAAGCAGTCTGTACTTGCTGTCCACACATGCAATCATTCCATTGCAGGTACGGAGGGAGAGAGAGAGAGAGAGAAATTAAAAGAAAAAGTGATGTAAAGTGAAGAAATATAACAAAAAGAATATATTGAAAACAAAATAATATAGTGACAAAAGAAACTATATAGAAAAAAAATATTGAAAAGAAACTATATTGAGAAAAAATTGAAATAAAATATATTGCAAACAAAATTTGAAAGAAAAATATATAGAAAAAAATTCTGAAATAAAAATATATGGAAAAAGAAATATATTGATAAAAAATATATTGAAAGAAAATATCTAGAAAAAAAGAATATATTGAAAAAAATATATTGAAAAGAAATATATTCTGAAATAATCAATTAAAAAAATCCTTAACAGTGAAATATATATTGAAAGCAAAATGTATATTGCGAAACTATCATACCAGGATATACAGCAACATATCCGAACACATACAAAGGCAAGGTATGTAAAAGCTATGTATTTACTGGAATGTAGTAGATGTTTATGAAGAGTACTCTATATAGTTTTAATCATCCATATGTGGCAGCAGTACGTATCGATGCACAGATGCCCTGCATAACTACTGGCATGGGGAAATGAGTGTGCTGCTGTGTGCAGTGGAATGTGATGGTGACATATGTAGTTCAGCATTAAATGTCAAACATCTGATCCATGTTATCTGTGTTCTGTACAGTAGTGTGTACAATGTCTGTGTGGGGTAGTAGCCCATACGGTTATGCAAACATGGATGTGACAGAGTAACAAATGCATGATAGTCATATTAACGTGTAGCTTAGCACTGGCAACAGCTGTACCAGGCTAGTATGCTAATTCAGCATTAGCAGCTATGTATACACCCTCTAATATTACTGTGTGCTCACATGTGACACCTGTTCATGTTACAGCAGGGCCCAACAGGTGCATGTACTTACAACAGTGTGGTCCTTGTGTGTGTATGGCACACACATACGGAGAGATCTGTCCGTGTCAGATATATTAGCATCTATACATGTGCATTGAGCAAGGGACATACTGCAACTGTTTGTGGAAGGTGGATATATATATATATATATATATATATATATATATATGTTGTTGAAGGTTGTTATGTGCATATTTCTATGTAGGTTGTAGTGTGTGGCAGACCAGACAGCATACAGTGCTGGTATATGACATGTGGTGGTTAAAAGCTGTGGGTATGATTCATCAGGTTTGTAGTGTTGCAGCCAGTGAGGTCTGCTAAAGCTACTTGGGCTGAGAACACCTTCAATGCATTCTATACAACACTGTGAAATGTTATGACATAACTGTATGTCACAACCTTCCCATACTTGATATCCCCACCATGACAGGTGGACTGTATATGTGCCTATATGTATATCTATATGTACAGCAATGGATGTTCATATGTATGTGTGTGTGTATATATATATATATATATATATATATATATATATATATATATATAGAGAGAGAGAGAGAGGGTCATAATTACTGCAACAGATGCCTGGTGACAAAGCCATGAACTCAAGCTCAATGTTGACACTGCATTGGCATCCCTCCTTGCAAAGACACAGTACCCATGAACTACCACATAGGTGGTAGTCTACTTAACACCGAAGGTGTAATAAGAGACCATGGGACACAGGTGGACATTAGTCTCCCCTTCGATAGTCACAGTGTCACACTAGTCATGTAATCCATCTACGTGGCACACGTCATCACAAAAAGTGTGTCATCTGTAGTTTTACTGACTACTGATTTAAATATCACTGAATTTTCTTTTTCTGAAAAGCTAGATTTATTAATTTTTTTCTGCATAGCTCCACAGGAATTCATCTGAAGCTGGTAAATCCATTCACAATATCCTATATAACCTTGACACTGATAGTCCATCATTTATGCATAGTGTACTGATTTCACAAAAAAAGTGTTAGAATTTTGGGTCTATTTGTGGATTTCACTATTTGATTTATTTTAAACTCATTAACTATATGTTCTCTAAAAGTGTGTATGTTTAGCCAGTTGTTTTGATTTATGTTATATCTTGCTATGAGAGAGGTTGCATCCTGTATATAATTGTGATCAAGAATCTGATACCAGAAAACTATTTCCTTTCATTTCTTCTATTTTTTTCATGTTTTAAGAGTCCAAGCATTTATTTGTTAAAGCTATGGGAAACATAATAAATAAAAGATTTCTCATCTTATAGTCTTTGAACATTAGCTGTTTGAAAGTGTTTACTATGTAATTAACAGACAGAGAATTTTGTTTTTGTTACTTGTATTAAAACAAATATTTTTTATGACAAGGTAGACTTTTTCCACTTCAGAAAACATATCATTGTCTATTGTTTCTTCACAATTGTCTAGTAATATTGCTTTATGTAGATGCTTCCAGTTGGAAGTATATTTGCTGTTTAGCCAATGACTTATAATGTTAACAATAATTGATTCAGTATATAGTTCTAGATGTGGAAATGAGATTCCACTCTCTTCCCAACTTCTGTAATGCCATGAATGACTAATCCTTGGATTTGTTGGAAACCAAAAAACGTTATTAATATAGAGCTAAGTTGTTTCATGAGTTTTTTGGAAGGGGGTGCTAGGATGGCTTGAAAAGCATACAGAATTTTGGGTAGTATGATCATTTTAAGTAATCATAGCCTTTCCTCCATGGTGAATAACATTTTATTCCATTTATTTAATTAATCTTTAATTGTGTCTATTAACATTAAGACATTTGTTTGCCTAGTGTATTTCCAGTGTGCTTTGATGGTTATGCCTAGATATTTAATCATATTGTTAGCTCAATTAAAGTCTCTATTATCTGTCCAGAATGGGGTTTATTTTTTTGTTTAACAAAATAATTTCAGTTTTATTTTGATTAAAACTTAGGCCATATATCATTTCAAGGTTTTGAAGAGATTCTATAAGATGTTCAATTCTATCTATGTTCCCAATTGTTAATAAGATATCACCAGCAAAAAGCTGAATTTTGGAATTGTACTTTGCATTGACACAGAAGCTGCTTATTTTATCATTAGTTCTTATGTAATTAGATAATGGCTCCACTGATAGAGGAAATAATAAGGGTGAAAGAGGGCACCCTTGCTTGGTGCCTTTCATTATTTTAAGTGGTCCTGACAAGAAAGTTCCAATTTTAATTTATGATATAGAAGTAGTGTATAATTTCTTCAGCAATTTTAAAAAAAATCGGAGGAAAAGTTATACATTTCTATAACTTTAAATAAATAGGGCCAACTCAAAGAATCAAACGCTTTGTCCAAGTCCAGGCTAATAATTATTAATTCTCTCTTTTTTTTGTTTGCGTAGTCCATTAATGTTAATAGTCTGATTAAACTGTCTTGGACCTTCTTGTGTGAGATAAACCCTGTTTGATCATCTTTTATTAATTTTGGTAAAAATTGACTTAATCTATCTGCTAGAATAAATGTAGAAATCTTGTAGTCCACATTCAGAAGGAGAACAGGGCAATAAGATGTTATAAAATTAGAGCCCTCGTCATGTTTCAAAATGGATGAAATCATAGCATATTTCCAGGTAGGGAAAATGCCATCATTCTTTCTGATTTCTTCAAAAGCATCTATTAGAATTTCTAAGGTCTCATCTGGAAGCATCTTATATATTTACCCTATTAGTCCATCAAGTCCAAGGGCCTTATTATTATTAATTTTTTGTATTTTTCTCTTAAGCTCCTTTAATGATACAGACTTAAGGAGTCTAGAGTTTTGTTCTTTTGTTAATCTTTTATCAATATTGTCTTTCAAAAACTTGTCTGTCATACTATTATCAGTATTATGCAGGTTGGTGTTATTTAGTGTTTCATGATGTGTTCTAAAGGCCTCTAGTATTTCTTTTAAATCTGTTACATGTTTAGGTTTCTTTATGGAATTATCTATAATTTCCTTAATATGATTAGCTTTTGTCAGGCTTTTAGATTTAAGTGCAAGTTTATGAATATTCTTTGGATTAATAGTATAGGTTTGTAGCTTTATTTTTTCTAAGTTTATTGCTACTTTGTGATTTAAAATCTCTGTGTATGTCCTATTCATTTGCTCTATTTCAGAAAGTTTTGCAGCATCTTTTTTGTCCAAGTTCTTTTTTAATGTGTTAATGTTGACTGTATGTGTATTAGCTCCTTATCACATTCTTTCTTTTTGTTTAAGCACCAACATTTGATTTTACCATATAAGTATAATTTAAGTGTATCCCAAAGTATAATTCTAGAGGTCTCATTGTTATTATTAAAATCTAGAAAGGTTTTTATTTCTTTTAACAACCATTTTCTGAAATCGCTTAATTTAGTACTGTATGCAGGTAATCTTTGTCAGTATATCAGGTCTCTGGGCATTATGTGGATTTTGAAAAAAATGGCATTGTGGTCGGACAATGGGCATATACTGATCTTGACTTTCTGTATCTTAGATAATAAATTATAAGTAACAAATATCTTATCAATAGTTGTTAGGATGCCATACCTATAAGAGTAATGTGTATATTGTAGGGATTCTGATTTTCTTATGGTATAAATATCCCTCAAATTTGAAGAGGTAATAAAGTTATTTAATTTTTTGAAGATGACATTTTAAAGTTACCATTCTTAATGGTGTCATTCTTGGAAAGAATGCAGTTGAAATCTCCTGCACATATAATATCTCCTTTCACTTTAAATGAGATTAGTTCTAAGTGCTTGTTTGCTGTTCCTGCTACGATACCAGGTATCCAGTATGCATTAACTAAGGTGATGTATTTTCTACTAATTTCCAAAGTTACCATACTTAACATACCATTTTTGTCTGAATATGAATCAATAATTTTAGGTACTGGTAAGGAATTTTTCCACAAAATCATAGTGCCCCTTCTCTTGGTCTGATAGCGAGATGTGACAAGTGTTGAATAATCATTAAAAAACAAGCTATTCACATCTTTTTCTATTAAGTGGGTTTCCTGTATAAATGCACTATCCACTTTATTTACATAAACTTCCCCTTTTTATATTGTTATTAAGGCCATTGACATTAAGTGAAACACATTTTTATATAGACATATTGGAAAACATATTCTTGCATTGTGTATTCTATTATGGACACATGTTTAACTTTACACATATCTAACTAATAATTAGAACTATGTACAATACCAAACATAGAATTTAAAATTCCTGGTTCAATGAACAAGTCATTGCAGCCACCTTCTACCATCCTACAATCAATAGCCGTTGTTAGTCTGATGCTTCGGCCTGTAATTTCTGAAGTGTACAATGCATTTTAGGATGCAACGACTCTTCTGACCTATGCAAGAATACTAAACAGTACTTTTAAGGTGTCATTAGACTGTGAATTGACTACCTTAATCAACTGCTATGAACATAAGACATAGTTTCAAATGGTTATGTCACAAACCATTCTATTGCAAGTAACAAGTACCTTGTGATTGCTAAATAACAAAACATAAAATAATGAAGCAAACAAAAAGATTTACACTTGTCTTATAAGGATTTAGAGTAACTTACTGCCATCTTCATATCAAGTCCTTTATATTTTACAATTGGTAGTAAGACTCTAGAATAAAATGTAAAAAAGAATACAATCTCCGAAATTTAATCTTGCCAATATTTAACACATTTCAGATGAAAATAAAAAATAATAAGAATGATATGCTAACAAGGATTTGTTAAATGAACTTTTTACAGAGAATATTGTATGAGAGTTATGAGAAACAAAAATAAACTTTCTCTAAAGTTATGGATGTTGTCCTATCTTGTTTTTTACTCATGCATTGAACACTGTGTTTGTCTTCTATTATAGTTTCTTACTATTTGTATAAAACAAGGGGGGTGTATATAGTTCTAAACCATGAGTGTGACTGCATGAATCTTCCAGAAGATGTGTACATGTAGAATCAGTAAAATACGTTATCATGCTTGCATGTGATTTTTAGATGATCAAGTAGTCTGAGTAAAAATAATAAATACACATATTGTTAGAACTATAAATATTATTGTGTCCATTCTTTTCCCATAAAACTTATTACATTGCAGATTTATATCCCAACAGTAAACATAATACTTCATTTTTGTTTTAACAAGCAGAATCAGTTTACCCCAACATTGCTAAGCAGTATTTGAAATAACTTCATGCATTTATCCAGACAATAAAATGCGACTATTATGTTAAAAGCACATCACTGAATGGCTTTGTAAATAAAAAACACTTCTAGTACATTTTTTGAGTAGATTCAGCTATGATTACATCTCTACAGTGTAGAAAAGCTGATATAGTTTGTTTTAGAGTCAGGCAACTGAAATCTGATGTCTTTTTTTGTTGCAGAGTGTCGCACGGTTATGATGTAAGTTCAAAGTTCACATATTTTATTATTTTCATGAAGCAGATAATCTGGGAAGCTGCTATGAGTGAAAAAAAAAAAACAGCTGTATTGTGCTCGAGACAGTAAATAGGTGAGGACTTTTGCATTCTAGCAAGAAAAACGTCTCGAGGACAGAGTTAGCAAGATTTACATCTGTTTATGGAGGGAGAAGGAAACTAAACATGCACAACCATTGAGATGAATGTAAAAAATAAACTGTTATATCAGGGACTTGTGAAATATCAAAACTGGCAATACCTACCCTATTAATGGATACAGTAAATAAGACAATATGTTTTAAAACAAATATACTCAGTTATAAGTCTAAAATATCAGTTTCTACACATCATTACTCACATTGCTATCCTATTATAATAAATAACAAGTCAGAGTAAACTTGGCAAATGTATTTACACTGTCCCCCCATGTATTTCCCAGTGTACAACACTATCAAGTTAAAAAAAAAGAAAACACATATTATTACTTTCACCTTCTACCAGCAGTTTTACTAAAAGGATCCAGTGCCTCTAAGATGTTAATAGCTTGGTATTATATATATTTTAATGTGCATAAGGGCACATATAAAATACACAAGCCATTGACAATACACTAGTTACAGTTAGTATTTATACAAGGTGCCACTCCATATATATATATATATATATATATATATATATATATAAAATAGAATAAGCTTTTTTACCTTTAAGTTAGTATTTGTTCATTTGTGTTCAATGTATTTGGATAAATTCTGTCAGATGAGTAAGGTTACAAGTGACAATAAAAAAAAACATTGGGGGGGGATTCAGTAATCCTCCGTGTAGGACAAACGAAGTCCTACTCGGATACTGCTGTCTAAGACTTAGACGTCAGCGCGTCATGCATATGCATGAGGATGCGCTGACTCACCTCCCAGGCTAACACGGAGTGTGTAGGAGTTCAGGAGGCGTGTCAAACTGCCGAGCAGTCCAAATATCCATGCCCCTGCAAGTGCCTAACTCTGCAAATGTCAGCAGATATGAGCGAGTCCGCTCAAATGTGTACACATGCAACACTACACTCTCCAACATTCAAAAGCTCTGTACAAATGAAATAAAATGTAAAAAAAATGTTTTTATATTATTCACCATATAGCTGCCTGTATTTGTACGTGTGTGCGTGGGTGTGCCCATTGCTTAGTTACAGTTAGCAGTTTAGACATCGATGAGGATAATAAACCACTTATATGCAAATGAAGCCAAATATAAATAGTGTAGTGGAACAGCCTTCACACAAACAGGAGGCATTCCCGGTTTCCACCACTCCCCTTTCCATTTTCTGTATGAAATCCATGCATAAAAATAATTTCTGACATTTACCTTTTAAATTATATTAAAATGCATCAAAATGGCCTATGTAGTAGTGAACGATATTTTAAATATATATAAGAAGGTGAAACGGTTATGCATACGAATGAATGCATAAGTAACTTATCTTAAGCAATGTGAAGCACTGCTAAGCAAGGTTTACCAGTATTAAGCACATTTAAGAATAATTGCTCATAGCTAAGCACTGGTTTAACTGGCGCAATAGCTTTGCACGGAGCTGCGCATCGCACCAACTAGCAAAAACCAAACATGTTTCCGCAGAGGTGCGTACTGCGCTAACTAGCACAACGCCGGGCAACGTTGGGCAAACTAGAGCAACGTTGGGCAAAGTTGAGCAAAGTTGGCTAAACACAGCCACACCCCCTACCGGTCAGGCCAGTAGTAAAATACCAAAGCAATGACAGGTCTCGAATCCGGGATAGTGTGCACTATAATCACAGTACTGATCCACTAAGCCATGACAGCATTTGACAGTCATGGACTGTCAACACACATATACATATGAATCAAAGTTTACCCTGTGCTAAGCAGATGTGCACTCAGCTGAGAACTTTCAAATCCAGCCAATCACAAAAAAGTGTGGGAAATGAGGCATATTTAAGCTCCATAGGTGGGAATACTCACCATAACTGGTTGTAGCTCCCGTCTGCAGGCAGGAATGGCTGGTGTCAGAGAGGGCTTTCACTTCCGAGCGTAACAGTGGGGCATTGAGGAGTCAAAAGTGATGGTTTGGCTCCTCATCCATCATCATGATGCTAGACTCCTGCAGGGCAAGTTCCAGGGCACGGAATACAAAGTGGAGGCCTGGAACCATCTTGCACATGAACTCACCAGTGCCACAGGCGCCCCTCAGACTGGTGAGCAGGTCAGACATCACCATGCAGACCTGAAGAGACGCAAGCAGGACCAACTGAACCAATGGATAGAGGAGGCCCATAGGATTCAGAATGCCCCACTACTGAGTAGGTAGCCATGGACTGAAGTATGTAAAAATTGCTAGTGTAGTCGAAAGTATGGATAGGTAAATGCCTCAATATCACTTCATTTACTTCACAGCTGCAGGTGTCCATGCTGCAAATCAGCAAGCCTATGCAGATAGGCTGCTAAGGCTGCGCCACCAGGCAGGTTAGTAATTTTCTGCATGTACTGTTATATAAAATAAGTGAGAGAGCCTGACTAAAAGTGTCTTAGCCCAATAATAAAGGTATAATAAGGCTTGAATAACCTCTCTGCATGAACTGTTATGTAAAATAAGTGATAGAGCCTGAAAAAGAGAGTTGTAACTCATTAATGAAGGTATAATAACTCCTGAATTAATTCTCTGCATGTATTGTTATACAGAATAAGTGAGAGAGCCTGAATAAGAGTGTTGTAAATCATAAATGAAGGTATAATACATCCTGTATAAGAAGTCTGCATGCACTGTAATAACAAATAAATGAGAGAGCCACTAGAAAAGTGTGTAATGTAATTAATAAAGGTATAACACCTGTAGTGTGTCCGTGTCACTTTCTTTGAAATGTTGATGTACTCTTGCAGTATAGAAATAGTAGTGTTGTATTAAGCACTGTCAACCCACACTTGGGTAGGCCCATAGAAGGAGGACAAAGGGAGTGCCAGTATCTGTTAAGCATATATACAGTCCTCAACTGTAGTTTCAAGGCTGGCATGTATAGGTAAATCTGTCACATGAGTAGCTTGTAATTGTGTGCACTGGAAATGTCAGTGTGCTGCTAGAAATGTAGGGGGCTGTTAAAATATAACCGATAATGTCACCTGAACACATCCAGATATGTAGACATATGAATATAAATAAAATATATAAATATGTAGCAGTAACATCTACATCCTGGACAGTTTGTATAGTAGATACAGGTGAAGTACATAATGAACTAGCAAAACACATCCCACAATGTAATGGACATTGCCTTGTGTAATAATACATGTAGGGGATATATACCTGCAGTCAATAGGAATGTAGTGTAAATTATAAGTTCATATAAGTTGTTAATGGAGGCATCTTTTTACACCCTACTGTATGTGCATAAGCAATGCAATTCCACACTTCAATGGGTATGTGTAATCTTAAAACATTTGTTGGGACATATGTCCTATTGGTTTATAAATATCTGCATAACTCTGATGCATGTGCCCTGTTCAAACACCACAATCTTGGTGGCCTGTTGCAAACAATCATTCCTGCATGCTGTTGGAATGTCCACTGTCATTCAATATATGCATGTGTTATGCTTGCTGTTTAACTGTTGGAACTCTGTTGTGTTGGGTTAATGGGAATATGACTGCGTGCTGTTACAACTAATTTGGAATGCTGTTGGCTATATTGTCATTAAATACACCTAAACACAGAATGTATGGGAAGGCCGGTCCCAGCGGACCCACCTGTCCCACCTCAGCTGGCGATGGCACCTGGCACCAGCAGGTCTGGTGCCCAGCCAGGGACCTCATCCTCCATTGGCCCTGTGCCACCTTTGGGTGGAAGCACTGCAGGGGATGGGGCTCATCCCCTCTATGCAAGCGTGGCTGGAGGAGGGCCACCTGTCACCCTCCGAAGGGTCCGGGCTGTGTTGTGTAGGGTGATCCAGCGTTCAGTCGCTGATCCCCTACGGCAGCTCGAGGCAAGAGTGGTCTGACTCATGGGTGAGCCTGCCGCTCCTTCACAGCCCCCAGCACAGCCACCCTCTGAGCTGTGAAGGTGCAGTGGTGACTGCCCATGGGTGGGGATCTCAGTTCCACTATTACCATCTGTGGGCTCATGGGCTTGCGATTTCCAAACATCCTTCCCTGTCAATTGTGTTCTCCCACCCCATGTGTCATATTCCGCCCCTGTATGCATCTTGTTTGTCTTGTCTGTTTACCTCCCCAACCTACCTCCCAAAACATACCTAGTTCCTTTACCCCACATTCCACTCTCACCTGAAAAAAAAAATGGGCAATCTGCTCCCACAAAAAAATTACGTCCCATACATAGCTGCCCATTCTGCACAAATGTCCACTGGACACAGAAACTGAAATTTAGTTGGCAGTACAACATACTTCATTGTCCTCACCCCTCTCTCAGGGGTGGAAGGTTTCAAATTTCCCTCCAAATTACTACTATATGCACAGCTGTTGCTGTTAAAGATATGGGCAGCTATGGACCTTCCATACACCTGTCCTGCACATCCTGAGCTGTTTTCCCTACTGTCTTTCCCTCTTTGTGCCCCTTTTTCACCACTTTCCTATCTCTCCATTTTCTTTTCTTTCAAAGAAATGAGTGCGGGGGTTAGCGGGAGTAAGCACTTTTAAGCAGTAGTTAGCGGGTTTGCGCGAGTGTGCGCTTGTGTGCACTTACCTAAGTATTGCTAAGCATCGCGCAAACCCGTGTAAACCTGCTTACAACTGCTTAAAAGTGCCTTAGTCACCCTGCATATGAGGAGCCTTGTTCTGCTCAGCAGCAAAATAAAACACCACTGTCAGTCTCGAAACCTAGACCTTGGGCACACTAGACTGCATGAAGTACCACTAGGCCACAGTAAATATAGAGCAGGATGTTGCTGAAATATATATATCATGCATCAGAATGTGTGAACGTAAAGGAAAGATAGGAATGCCATAACACAAAACCTGTTCTGTGCAACTTTACCCGTAGTTGTTGTGGAATTGCATCACGTGACTGTGATAACAGAACCAGACATTCTAGCAGTAAATAATGTTACAGCAGCACTTCACAACCCCCACACAGTATCATAGCAGGACAATCCCCACCCAAATGTACAAAAATACCAGTGTGTTCAGGGTACGTATGTATGTAGGTATACTCAAGGATGTATGTAGGTATACTCAGTACTGGAATTGTCCAGTTTCATGAGCATCCTGTGATAATGTCAACAAAATAAAAAGCACAAACAGTGCAGACGTGAGTACATTAATATCTACAGTATAGCTGTTCCCAAACAGTTCATGTGCCAAATGAAAACATCTTAATAACTACATATGTATGGCAGCTAATTGTAGAAGTTGTAAAGAAACTCCACACTCCCATGTATCTTGTGTTAGCATTTCTAGGGGTGAGTACAATTCTACACTGTCAAATGTGTACTGAAAGAGGCAACAATCAGGTCTGAGTACAACATACAAATAACTGGCTACACCCTTAGCAACAGTTAGAAGAAGTATACCAACCTTCTGATGTACACAACGGTGTCCACAGCAAACAAGCATGGTCCCCACTCTGGGAATGTGAAAGGGCTACGCCTACCTGACTTAGCAATTTATAGCACTGGGTTGCTATCACAGTGAGTACTGCAAGTACCACACAGCAGGCTGCATGCAATTGCCAAATGGTGGCCACCAATTGGTACAGAGGCCATCACATGCACATGTGCAGATACCTATAAAAGCAGTCTGTACTTGCTGTCCACACATGCAATCATTCCATTGCAGGTATGGAGGGAGAGAGAGAGAGAGTGAAATTAAAAATAAAAGTGATGTAAAGTGAAGAAATATAACAAAAAGAATATACTGAAAACAAAATAATATAGTGACAAAAGAAACTCTATAGAAAAAAATATTAAAAAGAAACTATATTGAAAAAAAAATTGAAATAAAATATATTGAAAACAAAATTTGAAAGAAAAATATATAGAAAACAATTCTGAAATAAAAATATATGGAAAAAGAAATATATTGATAAAAAATATATTGAAAGAAAATATCTAGAAAAAAAGAATATATTGAAAAAAAATATATTGAAAATAAATATATTCTGAAATAATCAATTAAAAAAATCCTTAACAGTGAAAGATATACTGAAAGCAAAATGTATATTGCGAAACTATCATACCAGGATATACAGCAACATATCCAAACACATACAAAGGCAAGGTATGTAACAGCTATGTATTTACTGGAATGTAGTAGATGTTTATGAAGAGTACTCTATATAGTTTTAATCATCCATATGTGGCAGCAGTACGTATCAATGCATAGATGCCCTGCATAACTACTGGCATAGGGAAATGAGTGTGCTGCTGTGTGCAGTGGGATGTGATGGTGACATATGTAGTTCAACATTAAATGTCAAACATCTGATTCATGTTATCTGTGTTCTGTACAGTAGTGTGTACAATGTCTGTGTGGGGTAGTAGCCCATACGGTTATGCAAACATGGATGTGACAGAGTAACAAATGCATGATAGTCATATTAACGTGTAGCTTAGCATTGGCAGCAGCTGTACCAGGCTAGTATGCTAATTCAGCATTAGCAGCTATGTATACACCCTCTAATATTACTGTGTGCTCACATGTGACACCTGTTCATGTTGCAGCAGGGCCCAACAGGTACATATACTTACAACAGTGTGGTCCTTGTGTGTGTATGGCACACACATACGGAGAGATCTGTCCATGTCAGATATATTAGCATCTGTACATGTGCATTGAGCAAGGGACATACTGCAACTGTTTGTGGAAGGTGGATATATATATATGTGTTGTTGAAGGTTGTTCTGTGCATATTTCTATGTAGGTTGTAGTGTGTGGCAAACCAGACAGCATACAGTGCTGGTATATGACATGTGGTGGTTAAACGCTGTGGGTATGACTCATCAGGTTTGCAGTGTTGCAGCCAGTGAGGCCTGCTAAAGCTACATGGGCTGAGAACACCTTCAATGCATTCTGCACATCACTTTGCAATGTTATGACATAACGGTATACCTCACAACCTTCCCATACTTGATATCCCCACCATGACAGGTGGACTGTATATGTGCCTATATGTATATCTATATGTACAGCAATGGATGTTCATATGTATGTGTGTGTTTATATATATATATATATATATATATATATAGATATATATATATATATAGAGAGAGAGAGAGAGAGAGAGACAGGGTCATAATTACTGCAACAGATGCCTGGTGACAAAGCCATGAACTCATGCTCAGTGTTGACACTGCATTGGCATCCCTCCTTGCAAAGACACAGTACCCATGAACTACCACATAGGTGGCAGTCTACTTAACACTGAAGGTGTAATAAGAGACCATGGGACACAGGTGGACATTAGTCTCCCCTTCGATAGTCACAGTGCCACACTAGTCATGTAATCCATCTACGTGGCACACATCATCACAAAATGTGTTTCATACAGGGAAATATAGGTCAGTGTTACCCTCTATTCCACACACATAAAGCCCAGTATAGAGTACAATGCCCCATGTGGTATGTACCTCACAAGACATCTACAGCAGGTGGAAAGGACACAGACATAACTCACAAAGAGTAATACCGGCATCAAACAGATGCCCTATGCAGACCGCCTACCCAGAGGTGACCTCTGACTGACGTACTAAGCTATGTCAAACCCAGATCTGTTGGACATGCTCCATGTAAACAGATCACAATCTGTACAGGCCTATACAAGCCTAGCCATAACAATTCTCTGGCTATTTCTTCCCACACTATTTACTTCCCTGGACCCCTGTCTAGCAGGGTGACTGATGTGATCCCCAGGGTTAATTTCCTTTCTCCCATCCAATCGTCTAGGTTCCTTTTGAAGAGGAACAAAGAGGCACTCTGCTTGACATGTATGGGAAATCTATTCCAGAGTCTGGGGAGTCTCTGGGTCAGGAACATATCCCTCCAGCATGTTTTGTTTATTGTGATGACAAGGTTTAGATCCCTGGAGCGTGTGGCTCTGAGGGATTGGGATTTCTTTAAGTGTAGCATGTCCAACAGCTCTGGGTTTGACATGGCCTTGTATGTTAAGCAAAGATCGCCTCTGAGTAGACGATATGTGACAGAGTATAGCTGGAGTTTTTAAGGCGGTCAGCGAGGGGCATCTGCTTTAGGCCTGTGATTCTTTTAGTGAGGTATTTCTGTGGCCTTTCCAGTTGTTGCAGATGTCTTGAGAGGTACATACCAAACTGGGCATTGTATTCTATAATGGGTCTAATGAGGGATGAGTACAGTGGGACAATGACCTCCTTTTTTCTGGATGAAAAGCCCTTAGTGATGAGGTGTGCCACATAGAAGGATTTCCTGACTGTTGTGGCGATGTGATTATCGAATGTGAGACCACTGTCCACCTGTGTCCCTAAGTCTCTTATCAAACTTTCGGTGTTTAGTGTACTGCCACCTATATGGTAATTCATGGATACATGTTTTTTCCCAAAGGGGATAACTATACATTTCTTGGCACTGAGCTTGAGCCCATGGCTCTGGCACCAAGCATCTGTTTCTGTACGGCCCTTTTGTAGAGTATCCACATCATTTGGGGATTCAATAATGGCTCCCAGTTTGCAGTCATCTGCAAACTTTGTTATCTAGAGTCCCTTAGTGTTGGCCTGTACTTCAGAGAAGTAGATGCCAAACAAGAGCGGTCCCAGGACTGAACCCTGAGGTACTCCACTTGTCACTTGTCTGGAGCTGGATTTGGAGTCGGCTACTTTTACAGTGTGGGCTCTATCAGTAAGCCAGTTAGCAACCCATTGGGTGACGTAGGGATTAATGCCCAGCTTAGTAAGTTTATCTATGATTCCAGAGTGGGGGATGGTGTCAAAGGCCTTGGCAAGGTCTAGATAGGCTGTATGGACCACCTTACCCTTGTCCATGGCTCTGGAGACTGATTTGAAGAAGTCAGTAGTCACCAGGCAATCACCTCAGTGTCTCTGCTTGACTGGGCCATGTGAAATCTAAATACCTGTGTGTCAGAGGCCAGGGTAGCATATGGCTAGAATTCTATAGGCCCTAGGGCCAATAGCCTCTTACCTACCTATGAAGTGATACACACCCACATGTACTTGTTGCAATAATCGATATGTGAGGTTGACTGAGTGTGATGGTGAATGTGTCAGAGTTCGGTATATGTATGATAGCATAGTGGGAAACTGTTTCTGTCATGGTATTATGTGTCCTAGCTGTGATCCTAGCAAAAGATGTGTATGCAATTGGTAGGCAGAAAAAGCAGTATGCCATACTGTCTGACGTAGTCCCTTGTTGTTGACTGTGGTGTCCCATTGTAGGCTAAAGCAGTACATGTATGCTTATTGGGTTTTACTGCTGGTGAATCCAACTCCTGTATGAACTGTAGTACTACCTGAAGCTGTATGCCTAAACAGCACAGTATGGTGTACATACACATTTATTGGAACCACTGTTATGTGTGTTCCCTGTAGTCCTCAGAGATTACATACCTCAGGCATAAGGTCTGGTGACTACTTACACACAGTACTGTAAGGTACACAGGTAAAGGTCACCTGGGTTGCCATACCTTTGTGTCTGTTATGTATGTCTGTTGTGTGTGTGGGTATGCCTATACCATGGCCTTGGTTATATGTCTGTTACAGGATATAACTGCGTATCTAGCAACATGTATAGTCTAGTACAGCAGTATGCCACCTATATTAATGAATGTGCATATATGTTAGGCAGGGGTTCGCTATCAATGACTAGTGTGGTATACTGGTAATACTGTCAGTGGACTTTACAAACATTGCAATGGATTACATATTTCATGATGCATTAGCATGATATATACCTCCTGTGGGTAGGTGGTGCATTGTGTCACATACAGTGTGCCATGTACTGTTGTATAGTCTTACATACTGTTATAACTTTGTTGCTGTGCAAAACATGGTTTGATATATAGAGTGTGCCAGGCACTGTCAGGCATCTGTGTGTTGAGAACTGATATATGGTATTGAAAGTGTGTATCTTCTGACAGCCAATAGGTTGCTATATATGGCAGTTAATTGACATCTCTACTTTAGAATGCTACGTGTGCCACATGACTTGCTCACACATATTGTTTAATTGTCTTCCAGGGTAATGTCCCACCATCATAACCCTGCATATAGCACGGCCGAGGAGGAAGCCATCACAGTGAGCCTGGTGCAGCACTATGCGATGCTGTTCTCCAGAACCAGCCAGGACCAGCATGAGCAGGCTGCACTGTGGCAAGATCTTGTCTGTAGGGTAAATGACATAGGCATGCATAACTAGACATATGAGCAGGTACGCCATCACTGCAGTGATATAATTAGACATGTCCGCCAGCGTGGGTCTGATATCCGCAGACAACAGTTTGCTACAGGTTGGGGGGGTGTAGCCATCCATCCCCCCCTCAACCGAGTGGAGGAGCTGCTCCTGAGCCAGGTGGCTCCTGGCCAACAACAACCACAACAAGTAACATGTATCATCATGGAGGCCGGAGCCACACAACAACTTGACATGGAGCGTGCAGATAACATGGCATAGCTGTAGAATACTGTTACCTCTATTGGTAGAGCATGCTTATGTGAGATGTGTACTGTGTAGCTAGACGATGTGGTGGCTAGTGTTGTGCAATACTAATAATTAGGAATACAATCTGTAGGCCTGCGACTGTCCACCATTGTACTACTGTAAGATTGCAAACACACAGTAGCAATGCCACAGTTGTTGCCACTGAAAAAGTGTCTGATATCCATGTAGGTCCCTCTGGTGTGACAGCAAGGCAGCAGAGCCATGCTGGTGAGTGTGTTGTATCTTTAATATTGTTAATTAAATGTGCATGTAATAGGTGAGGTGTAGGTTATGTACATGTAACACACCTACGCATAATGCATGCTGTGCATGTTTGCTGTGAGACTATGCACATCCTAGTAACATGGGTAGCTGCCTAAAACACATACAATACACAGAGCATCCCACACAATTGTGGCAATACTGTAGTGGACATCGGATAGGCAGAGTCGATACACATGCACACAACATACACACCTTTGTCATATGCAGTACACGTTAACATGCTACACATGGCATATTCAGACACCCGCTGTAAAGTCACACTACAGTATCCCAAACCTCATCCACACAGCACACATAATATACCTGAGGAGTAGATGCCTCACATGTGGCTGTGCAACACTCTTCAACACATAACACATTCATGTTAGGCAATGCCCCCAATTGAGCAACTCACTAACCCATGTAACAACTGGCCATGAAATGGTGAATGTAGCCATGGTACTGCAGTTCAGGTACAGCATGCTGTGTGCTGGTCTGGCACACATTACCAGCCTTGAGTGACCACATGATGCTGCATGATGATGGCTCATGGTACTACACCCCATCCAGTTACAGTGGCCACAGTAATACACGTATCATGAATTGCTATGCACCTCAATGTTGTGTGTGGGCAGACATATGCACCTATATGCAAAATGCATAGCAATCACCATTTGTAGAAAGTGACATGCATATGTCTTGTATTGTTATGGGGTGTATAGGACACATGACACACATTGTGTATGTGTGATGTTTCATGTTGCAGTTGTGTGGTAGCATGCTATGTCATGGCTGGCACTGGCATGTCCACAATATGTCGTACACTCACCATAACCACTGTACAATGGCTATGTTGAGCAATGGTATTCCATCAGGTATACATGCACCACTCATCCTGTGTGTATACATAGCATGCATGTGCTACACCTGTGTCCACAATTATCTGCTAAAGACACATATGCTCTAATCGGACATGGATATCTATGTGACACACTGATACACATCCAGCCATGGTATGTATACCTGTGACTGATTATGCACAGCACATTGCAGGGCTTTTAACACCTGCACAGCAATGTTGTGTCCATGTACACATTGCGTTCCAGGGTGAGGCCATTCACTGAACAAAACACACATGCATCAAGGCCATGTATACTGTTATTAGCAAGGGCTGTCTACACTCACACTGCATGCTGCTGAGCAACACACATCCTGCATCCTGTCACATTTGATATAAATATTTGACTTGTAATACTGTACCCCAACATCACATGCTATTGAGTATGTTAGGGATTGCTGGTGGTGGTGTGTGTGTGTGTATGTGTGTGTGTGTGTGTGTGTGTGTGTGTGTGTGTGTGTGTGTGTGTGTGTGTGTGTGTGTGTGTGTGTGTGCGTGTGTGTGTGTGTGTGTGTGTGTGTGTATGTCTGTTCTAGTGAGGAGTGTATTTGTGTACGTGTGCATGTGTGAATGTGCTCATGTGTGCATGTGTTCATGTGTTCATGTGTGCATGTGCGCATGTGTGCTGACATCATGTACAGGTTGTAAAGTATGTTTCCTGTCTCCCTCTCACAGGTGCTGATTCTGGGCTGGTTCAATGCAGCAGGGAAACTGATGTCACTGAGCATGATAGTGATGATGATAATAGGGTGTTGAGGTACAGGCATGTTTGCCAGCGTCTATCGTTGGACCACCAATCGACACTACACAAGTGTCCACCCCATCCATGGACACAGTCATACTGCCAGTACATCCATCACCAATGACTTTAGCAGAGGGACAGCATACAGTTGGCATTGGCCAGGACAGTGTGGTATCCATGGCACATGCATCCCGACACAGCAGCCATAACCAGATGTCTTGGAAGGGTACCACATAGGCAGATGTCCAGGGGTTCTCGTCGGAGCACTGCTGACCATCATGTCACTGGCAGATGTGCCACAGGTCTTACTACCTCACGCATGTTCCAGGCTGTCATGGAGGCACAGGCACATATGGAATGGTACACCTGACAGGGACTGAGGGCACAGAGGGCACATAACACCACCGTAATAGACAGTATCCATGACCTAGCTGCTGCCATCCGTAATTACACTGAGGTCATCGATAGACATTGGGGAGAAACATTAGATGTCCTCTGCAATGTCATGTCCATGTGTCAGGACAGTGTGGGATGGTTGAGTCATCGACGTTGACATATGCCAGCAATATCAGCAGCTGGCAGTTGCCGCAGATGTCCCTCAAGCAACAGCCGCTCCAGTAGTCCAAGTACCAGCCCCAGCAATGTTGGGGGTGGGCTGTCCATAGAACGTCCTAGAAGACCACATTGCACATGGCTCTGGACAGTCCTAGCAGGGACCTGGGTCCAGTGTACATCCATCTACATCTGGGGATAGTACCCAGTCTGGCTTGGTACCTGATAGTGTCACTAGCACCCCTGCCAGGCACAGGTACCGTATCTGTGGCCAGAGACAGTGATCTGTAAAGCCTCACAGGTATAGTCTGTGGCTGTCCTACAAGTACCCATATGTGGCAGCCACATGGTGGAACTGTGTGCATGCAGACACACACACACATAATCCAGACACCTAGGGCTAACACATACCCACACACATTACATCAACATTGGCCCATACCATTATTCTTGCCCCACATACACACGCACACACACACACATACACATACATGTCAATTGGATGGCTCACTGTAGGCCTCTGACAGACCAACAACACACCCTGTGCATATAATGAAACCTGTGCCACCTCCTATCATCTGTAACATCGATGCAGGAACAGGCTACCATGGTGCTGATGCACAGGGTGTCTTTATAGCAGTATAGCAATGTTAGCATGTAGTCAGCAGTAGAGTGTAATGATATGCTTGAAGGTGTAGCTGAGCAGGCATGATGCATTAAAGCTATGATTGTCATTGTAGTGTTGTTTACACCAGTGTTAGTTCCAATTGTATATTGTCCACCCACGTGCCACTTGGCTGATGAGTGCAGTATTGCCAGCATGTGTTAGTGAGTGGACAGTATTTGTGGGATGTGTGTAGCACATATTTGCAGGTGTACAGTTGTGGTAATGGTGGAGGTGCACTGTCTGTATGTACATGCATAGTGGACACATGGGCAGGGTGACATGCTCTGTATTACACAGTAACACTCCATAGTTTCTATTGGTGGCCAGAAAGCATTGTACTACACACATTTTAGAACCTGACTACACGTGTGTATGACATGGTTTGACACTGTGCTGTGGGTGATACTGTTACTATCTGTTATTGTTTTGCATTCTGGTAGTATACATGACTTCAACAGCCTGACCATAACCAATCGTTAGATGATGTCTTTACAACTGACACACAGATGTAGGACACACAGCAGCATTTGGATCCTCCAGGTACTACACTATGCCAGCGACCAGTGGTATTCAACTGCACCCATTACTGAGACCACTCCTGTTCGGCATATGGCTCTCTTAGGTGCAAGCAATCACAGTAGGGGTATATCTGTCCACATGTGCTAATGCATACTGTGGCCTCTCCTGCATTCTCCAGGTGACACACACACATCCTCCACAAGGGTATCATACAGACAGATACCTGTTGTCAAACCCATGCTGTAAAGCTATAGGCGAAACTAAGTGTAGCCATCCACCTTTACAGAACATAGTATCCCCACAGTACCACATAGATAGTAGCCACCAACATGATAAACAGGTACTGATGTGTACATGCAACCTAGTGTTACATCATCTCTCCTTTGATAATCACATTCCCTAAGGTATTTTGAAATCCCTCGGTGGATCACAAAAGCAAGAAGGGGTCTGCATGCATGTCCACAAAGGTTGTTGTACACCTATAATGCCTACTCATCATTGTCAGACTCTGCTGCGTTTGAACAGGTCTGACATATGCCTCGGCCATAAACCCTCACTCACACACTTCAATAGAAACCGTAATGAGTGTGTGTGACACGGATGACCTAGGCCAGGTATCACTGCAGTGGCGGGCCTTGTCACAAGCATACAGATGTAACCTAAGGTCTGTGAAGCAGCAGCACAGTTTGGCAATGATGACAACTGTGTATTTGGATAAAGCAGAATCCACACACATGTAATAATTGAGGTAACATGTACATATATGTATTTGCCTCACAGCTACCTCACATGTGCAATGCCTACTGATATGTCATACAGTGGTAAAAGCAAAACCCCATCCACATTGCCCAACACATAGAGCACACACACTCACAAGTGCAAGATTCAAACACCTACCTAACTACTTCATGATACTAGAGGAGTACACATTAATATGACATGCTATACACATTACTGGGGGCTGGGTTTTCCACAGGTATATTTGTAGGATGGTGACATCATCAGACTTGACAAAGACTGGTTTAACACTTTTAATGTGTTTTACTACTCTCCTAAAAGGTTGCTCTTTCCCAAGAAGACCACACACAAACAGTTGTCAAGTGCAGGATTCAAACCCCTACCTAACTGCTTCATGATACCAGAGAAGTACGCATTAACATGAAGTGCTATACATATTACTGGGGCTTCTTTTTCCACAGGTATATTTGCAGGATGATGACATCATCAGACTTGACAAAGACTGGTTTAACACTTTTAAGGTGTTTTACTACTCTCCTAGAAGGTTGCTTCTTCCCAAGGAGACCACACACATAGTTGTCAAGTGCAAGATTCAAACTCCTACCTAACTGCTTCATGATACTAGAGGAGTACGCATTAACACAAAGCGCTATACACAATACTGCAGGTTCTCTTTTCCACAGGTATATTTGTAGGATGGAGACATCATCAGACTATACAAAGTGGGTTACATTAGGTGACATTAGGTGGGCTACATTGAAGGAATGTCTAAACACTTTGGACATGTGATCATCAAAGGGGAGTTTACTATCTACCTGTGTCCCCAAGGCCATAATGACTTTCTCTGTACATACTGGATTGCCACCTATGTGGTAATTTGTGTGCACTTTGTTGTATCCAAATGGGATGACTATGCATTCTTTGGCATTCAGCTTCAGGGCATTGTTTTGACGTCAGGTATCTGTCTCTGTAAGACACTTCTGGAGGGTGTCTGTGTTAGCCGTACAGTCGAGTATGGACCACAGTTACCATTCATCTGCAGAACTGTTCAGCAATACACCTCCCATGCTTGCCTGTACCTCTGAGTAGTATCTAATGAACAGTTGGGGTCCCAGGACCAAGACCTGTGGGATGCCATTTGTGACTGGCTTAGGGTTGGACATGGCACCAGTATCTCTGAACATGTGTGTTTGATCTGTGAGCCACCTGGCCACCTATCCTGTGACATAGCTGTTAATGTTCCAGCTGGTATGCTTGTCCATGATGACAGGTGTGGAAAGTCCTTCGTGTGGTCCGGGTGGGCTGTGTGGACTACTTTCACCTCCATCTATGTCCTTGATAACTGTTTGACATAAGTCAACTAGGTTTATGAGCCATGATCTGACTTTAACAAGGCGAAGATGTGGAAAGTCCAGTGTCTGGAGGTCTCCAATGTCTCTTTTTATGGGTTTCATGACAATTAGCTCAATAGCTCTGTAGACCAAGCTGAGTAGACATATTGGGCAATGGTGTCCATGTTCTGTTGTGGCACCCCCTTTGTGGAGCTGGATGACTGTTTGTGTATGCCATTCTTTGGGTACATAGCCTGTGGTACGCTTGTGTCTGGACAATGAATGTAGGTGAGGGTCTAGTTCCTCATGGGCCTAGTGTAAGCCACAGCCTGGGACACCATCCAGTCACACTGATGCTGCGTTCTTAGCTTTGGTGAGGGCTGTCTTTACCTGCATGACCATGAGATCTGGGGCTCTGCATCCTTCTGTGATGGACACAGGCCCTTTTGGGGGTGATGGGGGGGAGTTTAAACTTAACTTGACCCCCTGGATGTGGGCAATGAAAGTTGGATTGGTGTATTTCTTTCTTTTTTTCAGTAGCTGACAGCATATTTGGAAGTTGACACCTACATATCTGGTATAGCTAGTGAAGGCTTTGTGGTTGTTATTCTTACATTCCTTGGCTATTTGTCTTTAGAAACTGTCCTTGGATTATTTTATGAGCGATCATTGTTTCTTCCTGATAATGATTAGTGATGCCTTTCCTTTAGTGAAGTTGGCTCTATCATGTGTTTGTTTCCTCCTTCTCTTGTCTAGCTTATTTATGGACAACAAACACCTGCTTGTTGTCCTATTTTTGGAGGAGTGCATCTTGGTTTCATTTGTGATGTCTCATTCCATGCATCCCTGTGGATGCACATAGGATGCACTTGTAAATGATTCTGCAGATTGTATACCATTATCCTATAGCAAGAGGGCTTTGGAGCACTCCACTTTGGTCTTGGGAAGTGTGCATTTTGCTTTTGCAAATGTCTTCACAGTGGTTTCATTGACTGAGTGGGGGTGCCAGATGTGGAAGTCCAGTGTGATTACTTCATGATCTGATATTACCAGCGAGGGGTTTATCTCTGTAGTAGAACACTGGTACCCCATGTTGGTGATAATCATGTCCAGTATGTTGTCACCTTTAGTGGGCACGGTGACCAGCTGTTCAAGGGTGTTAGGGTTTTTAAACTCTAGGAAACATTGTGTGAAGGACGTTGTACATGTCTAATTCCACCACGCACTGTTTGGGTAGTTGTAATCTCCTCATATAATGGTGTTTGATAGGTCCTTTATACTTTCCACTGTTCTTCGGAATACTGAGTGAGGTTCCTGAGACAAGGTATGTGATCTGTAGCAGGCTACAATATGATGGGCAGCTTTGGCCAATGTTAATTGCACTTGCATGGTCTCCTAGGCCTCATGCTGTGCCACTAACCTGAAGGTGTGGGTATCCATAAGGTAAATGGGTACACCTCTTCCTTTTGTATTTCACTCGTGGTTTTGGGTCCAAAGGTTGGAGGGATTGTGATTGTTTTACATGGAGCATATCCAACAGCTCTGTGTTTGACATAGCTTTGTATGTTAGGCAGTGAACACCTCTGAGTAGGCGATATGCAAGGGAGTACGGATGGAGCATTTTGAGATGGTCTGTGTATGGCATGTATTTCAGGCTGCTAATGCTCTTTGTGAGGTATTGCTGCTGGCTTTCCAGTTGTTGTAGTTGTCTTGTGAGGTACATAGCAGCAGTGGCATTATACTCTATTATAGTTCTAGTGAGTGATGAGTAGAGGGGAACATTGTCCTCTTCTATTTTGCATGTGTCACATTTTGTGATGAGGTGTGCTACATAGGAGGGTTTCCTGACTACTGTGGGGATGTGATTATCACTGTTGTATCCACTGTCCACCTGTGGCCCAAGGACTCTTGTCACACTTTCGGTGTGAAGTATACTACCACCGCTGTTGTAGTTCTTGGCTACAGAGTTTTTAACAAAGGGGATGACAATGCAACTTTTGGCATTGAGCTAGAGCCCATGGCTTTGACAGCAGCCATCTGTCTCAGTGAGGCCCTTTTGTAAGATGCCCACATCTTATGTGTTTACAATTATGGCTCCTAGTTTGCAGTCCTCTGGAAACTTCAGCAGACACAGGCCTGCCATGTTAATTTTTACTTCAGGGAGGTAGATACTACGCAGCCTGGGAAGTTATCTGGTCCCATGGCTGCTGTGATACTGGCTTTGAAGAGTGTTTATTACCTGTGCGGCTGTGATGACAGCAACTTTGCAGTCTTCCATTATAGAGATGTGCCCTTTCATGGGTGAGAGGGGAGTAAAGTTAAAAGTGATCCTATCTGCCAGGATGTTGGCAATATCAGTTGGCTCTGTACATTTACTGCCATTGAGCTGTACCTCAGAACAGATCTGAGTGTTATCATGACATGAACCTATCTGTTGGGCAGGGATCTCCTGAGTAGACAGTATGCAACAGAGAACAGACTGGGTTACATTCCGTCTTGTTGCACAGGGTGACTATCTGAGGCCAGTAATCTTCTTGTTAAGTAATCCTCTTGTTAATGTACTTCATTGGTCTTTCTAGCTGCTGAACGTGCCTAGTCGGATTCATCGCAAGTGTGTTGTGGTACTCTCTGACAGGTCTGATGACTGCTAAGTAGTGAGAACCTCCTTTGACCTACACGCACAGACCTTGGCAGTTTGTGTATACACATGGCATGATTTTCCAACCACTTTGTGAATGTGTTTCTGGAAGTTGAGATGGCTATCCACATTTGTCCATAGATCCTTTATTATCACATCCGTATTAAGTGTTTGAGCATGCCCAGTATGACCTTTCAGTATGTTGCTGCCTGTCATTTGCTTCATTTCTTTAAGTGTGTGAGCATACCCAGCAGTGGCGGCTGGTGACTTCAAATCAAAGGGGGGCTGCAGGAGACAGCTGAATGGGTTGGGACAATGGGAAGGGGTGTGGCCAACTAGAAAGGGGAGGAGCTATGCTCAAAACCACAAAAACTAACTAAATACACTGCCCTGGGTGCCAAACCATCATTATGAGAGTCCAATCAAGACAAAATGAAGTGTAGAAGAATAAAAATATTTAAATGCATTGGCTGCATGACAGCGTGCTTAATATCTAGATGGAAATAAAAAGGTTGTGAGGCATGAAAAAATAAATTACTTTTTAAAGACATTAATGGAATGCCAGTCAAAATCAAGTATAAGGAAAACAAGCAGCACTCAACTCAAACCACTTCTTGCACTGCAGTTCTAATTATAATTTATATTCAGCTTTATTAAAGTACCAAGTAACATGCTGAAAGTAGAAATCTCTGATGCCCCCACTTCTAAAAATGTTTCTTATCCAAAAAAAGACCTGCTGCCTGACAACTATCTACTTGTTTCATGGGGAAAACATGATCAAAGTAAAAAATGAAAAGCAAACAGGAAATAAGCTCAAGATACATTGCTTAAAAGGATTACTGTACAGGTTATGGACCACACGATTGGCATTCGGTTTGGTTTACGGGTAAAGCCTGCAGAGATGACTGTGTAATGAGCTTCTTAAAATAATGTAATCCTGTCCTTTATTACAAATGCTGTCATATGCATTTCAATACCCAAGGCTTATACATTATCTAGTTAAGTATTCTCTATATGGCAACAGCAGAATGGCTTTCAATGTTGGCAATTCTTTAACAATATGCTTATTAAAGCTTACTTGCATCTTACGATCTCAGCCAAGCTTAACTGATGGTCATTAAAGTATTGCTACTTAAACACAGAGCAACAGGCACTTTGAGTAATATGCATAAATCAACAGTACAAAAAATATGACAGAAACCAGACCATTCTGCAGATGAAAAGCCACTCTAGTACTTGTGTCTACCTTGGATGGGGGGGGGGTACTCTGCACATTTACACTGCATAATACTCCTTGCCTTGCTTTGACACATCCAGAGTCACTACATGAGGGAGTGGGGTGCAACAAGTATGTCACAATTTGAAATGTCTCTGGCTGACTGTGATAGCCCTGACGCATTTGTCATACCTCTCAACCTCAGAGCAAGAAATCTGGACAAAGCCATACAAAGAAGTGGGACAAAGGCCCCAAAATAAGGACAATTTTTAAATATTGCTCTTATAAACTTAGAAAGATATTAGAATAGGTCTTGCATTAGTATGAATTTTCTGAATGGTATGAAATCTAAAACTCAAATGTCTGTCATTATTTTCGAACTTCAGTCTTTAATGATTTGTCACTAATTTGACAAAAAAAACACAATTTTATGAAAAATGGACCAAAAATGTGATGTAAAAATATAAAATAGCCACACAATACAGCTGGGAACCAGTCAAAGAAGGTACACTTTAATATTAGTACTGCTAACTTGAGCAGCTGACAAAATAAAAGGATCTACATGCATTTCTGAAATAAAAGTAATCTATAACTCTGATTATCACAGTTATTTCTTAATTGTAAACCCTCCATGTTTTCTTCCAAAATTGCTATTTTGCAGAGGGATTATTAGGGGGAAGAGCAACATTTTGAGCCAAAATCAGGGCAGTTGAGAGGTTTGGCTATGACTAATTCTATAAAGCAATTTATTTGCATGTACCTCTCAACCTGTTAATGCAATAAATCTGGACAAGGCCAAATATACTGGGGGAACATATAAACAGTACTAAAAATTGCTCTTGTATAAACTGAGACAGTTGATAGAACAACAGGTCTTACATTAGCATGCATTTTTATGAAGGTTATGAAGTCTGAAACTCAGTGTGTCATTATTTAGTGACTTAATTCCTTAATGATTTGCCAGAAAACCACAAATTTTATGAGGAACAGACCAAAAATAAGAAGCAAAAATCTATTCAATCTTTGAAAATCTGGACAGTTGGGAGGTATATTTCAGCTGGGGCTTTCTTTAAGTTTGCCGCCCTTCCCCCCCTCACAAAATCATGGTTGAATGGAGCCTCCCCCTGCAGCCATTCCAATGATCCATTACTTGGCTATTTCACTCCATTTACCATAAACACTAATGTGCACACTGATTTACTTCTATGATGATTTGGACTTCATTTTAAAGTTTTATTTTGCATTTTACAACACAAACACAAAGACATCTGCTAAACAAACTTAGCATTAAAACTTCTCTGCCCTTGAAACTCACATTCATTGAAACAGCATTGAAACCCACATTCAAAGAAAATACATTTTTCCAGTGGCAGATAAAGATTAATTCTGGGCTGTTTTCAAATCATAGGCCCCTTGCATATGAAACATACATGTGCTCTTTGATACACCTTCCTATTGTTCTGAACATTTTTCCAGTAAACTATGAAACAAAACACATGCACCAATAATGACAAAACTGCCCAATTCAGAACATCTTTCCAGTAAACAATGAAACAAAATGAATGCACCCGTAATGACAAAACTGCCCAGTCAGAACATTTCCATCATAAAAGTCTACTCAAACTTCTACAGTCCAACATTATCAGTAAATATGCACAATTATACAGTCCAGCATTATCAGTAAATATGCACAATCACTAGAGAAGTAAAAAAGTAATCTAAATAATTCCACATTAAATAAAAATGTAACTAATGAAGAGGTTGCTGCTAGCAAACACCTTTATATTTCATGGTTTCATTGAAAAATAAAGTGGCTGATGCCCCTGAGGAATAAATTGCTTATATCACATTAAAAATGATAAGCTAGTAATATTGCAATAGGAAATGGATGGCAAACTGATAACAGGCTCATAGTTAGTATCTTACCTTTTTCAGTACAGCAGCATTCACCCCTTGTGGGAGTAGAACCAACAACCTTCTGCATCAAAAGCAAGTACACAACCTGTTGTGCTATTAACAATGCAAGCTGACTTAGCATAAGCAGCACTAAACTTCTCTTCCCCTGCAGCTCTCAGGTCCTTGTAAAATCTATTCAATACTCAACTGCATCTCAACTTCACAGCACAACAAATCTGGAAAAAGGCAAATTTATTAGTGGGGGGGGGGTCAAAAGCCCAAAAACCAGGGACACATTGAACATTGCTTGTATAATCTTGGAAAGTTGCTAGAATAAAATGCTGTGTTACCACCATACATTTTACTGCCAAGGTCCCTGTGCAAAAGAGTCAGAGCAACATACCACTATGCCAAATCAGCTGCTTTGTGAAAGAAAAATGCTGTGTTACCACCATACATTTTACTACCAATGTCCCTGGGCAAAACAGTCAGAGCAACATACCACTATGCCAAATCACCTGCTTTGTGAAAGAAAAATGCTGTGTTACCACCATACATTTTACTGTCAAGGTCCCTGTGCAAAACAGTCAGAGCAACATACCACTACGCCAAATCAGCTGCTTTGTGAAAGAGCGGAAGACTGAAACTTAAATGGCTATCATTTAATGAATTCAGTTCTCACCATAGCTGTCAACCTCTTAGCACAAAACACCTGGACAAACTCAGTAATGAGGGAATACAGCCCTCAAACATATTCAGTGAATTCAGTTCTTGCCATAGCTGTCATCCTTAGCACAAAAAATCCTGGACAAAGCCAATAATGGGGTAATACAGTCCCAAAAATAAGGACAAATTTCAAATATTCATTTTATAAACTTAGAAAATTGCTAGAATAAAAGGTCCTGTTACTATGTATTTTCTGAAGAATATGAAGTCTGAAATTCAAATGCCTGTCAATTTTACTTCTGATGGAACAAAAACAATTTTCAGCAGAGGCCCAGGGAGAAATACTGCAGACACATGTCTTTGTAAAATGGCAAGACACCAGAGCAAATCCACACAAACACAGGGATGAGATGCAAACTCCACATAGAAGGCACCCCAGTCAAGAATCAAACCAGAAAACCTATAGCTGTGAGGCAACAATGCTACCACTGCACCATCAAATATGCAAGGAATTAAACATTCAGAAACCTGAAGTCTGAAATTCAAATGCCTGTCAATTTTATTTAACATTTGTTAATTAGGACAGTGTGACTTGGAACAAAAAAACAATTTTCAGCAGAGGCCCAGGAAGAAATAATGCAGACATGTCTTTGTAACATGGGAGGACACAAAAGCAAACCCACACAAACACAGGGAGAAGATGCAGACCCTACACAGAAGGCACCCCTGCCAAGAATCAAACCTGAAAACCTGCAGCTGTGAGGCAACAATGATACCACTGCACCATCAAATATCAAGCATTGCAACATTTAGAAACCACAGATATTATGAGGAACAGATCACATCAAATATGAAGCAAAAATCTGCAATTTTTTTTACAAATGGTGGTGGGTAGGGAATTCAGGTCCTTAACACCTGCATACAAGGTACAGGGTTCAAGCCTGAGGTATTCCCTCCCACACCACCATGTGTTTGTTCTAGCCACCAGTATATAGCAACTGGGGCATTTACACACCAGTATATAGCAACTGGGGCATACACACACACACACACACACACACACACACACACACACACACCCTTTCTTACCTGGAGCGATTTAGATCCCTTTGTTCCATTAAATCCATAGCTGTTAGTGCACTACAAACCTGCCCATGCATTACGTCCGTTGGAGCACATCCACCATGTGAGATGTTCTTCCCCCTGATGAGACTCCAGCCTGCCAACGTTGCAGTCTGAGTCCGATCCATTTCCAGCGACAGTCTATGCAGTTACAACTGCATAGATTTCTGGGATCTCTGCACTTACATGTTTCCCAGTCCATACTTCTGCTGAAACAGACTGCGCATGCTCCAGACTGTCTCAGCAGCAGTCCGGACTAGTGCGCATGCTCGAAAGTCCACAAATTTTTTAATTTTTTTTATCTTTTATTTTCTTTAATTTCTTCATTAATTTCTTTATTTTTACAGCTGGGGGGGCTGCAGTCCAGCAGTCCAATAGCACGGGCCGCCCCTGATACCCAGTATGACCTTTCAGTGTGATGCTGAATAGATTCCATTACATTTGTTGAAGTGTGTGAGCACGCCCAGTATAGACATTTATACTATATGTGTATGGAAAATCAAGTTATATTTTTACAGCAGGGCTCACCTTTGTGTCATAGATCAACAGGGATCATGTCGTGCCTGCAGACTTTCCATGTGACACTTTGCATAGACTTATCAACATTTCTACATACAGGGGTGACAGCTATTCTTTGTACTTTTCTACCTGGGGGCATGCCTGGTTGTTACCGTGGGTGTACATAGGATGTGGGTTTCACCTGACACTTATACACATTTGCTCTGCCTGCACTGCTATGTACAGGACACCATTTCAGTCTGTACTGTTGCCTATCATAGTGGCTTGCGACATACTACTGTACTACAGATGTTAGCATCCAATGTCACATATATTACACTGTGACTTCATAGCCTACACAACCCACATCACACTGCCTAGCCTGATGTTCTCTGTCTGCATAGGTGTGTGGGGGAGGTTACCCATTTGCCTCTTTAGGGGCATGATACTGCATTTGTTTGTATTTGCATTAGTGTACAATTGTCCTGCTATGTCGGCACCACTGAAATGCTATCATGGCTCAGTGGTTCAGTGCTGTGACTATAATGCACGGTATCCTGGGTTCAAGCCCTGCCATTTTCATGCTGGGCAGACCAGACTGCTTAAGGAACAGTAAAGCAGATATGAGCATGTTTAACTAACTTTGGCCAACCTTGACCAGCATTGCTCAACGTTGCCCGACGTTGCGCTAGTTGGCAGGAGCAATTTTGTTTACATATACTAGATATTGGTAAAAGCTGCTTAGCACTGCTTTATATTGCTTGGAACATGGCAATCATGCCTCAGGTGGTGCTGTAGGGCTGCCTATGTCGGATGCACATACTACACTCCCTATACATGTTTGGAAACAGGTAGTGTCAAGTTAGGCATCCCTATTATTCTATGTGCAAGTCAGAGGGAGGTATCATTTCCAGGGTTCCTACTGAGCCAGTGTATGTGCTATGCGTTGCCTCTTTGCCAAGGCCAAGGCATACTGGGCATGCCTCCTTCTGCCTACTGGGGCAGGCTCAGGTTGTGCCTCCTCCGAGTCACGCTGTGCCTGTGCAGGCCTTGGCAATGGTGGGGGGCTGTTTGGCTCTGCCCCATGCTGCTCCTTCTGCAGCTGTTTTCATAGGATCATATTGTGTAGCATGGCACATACCATGACAATTTGGGTACATGTAGTTGGTGAGTACTGCAAGGCTCCACCAGATGTGTCCAGACAATGGAACCATGACTTGAGCATCCCAAACACATTCTCGATTACATTTCGTGTTTGTGCATGTGCCTCATTATGGAGTTCTTGTTCAGGTGCGTGTGCATTTCTGATGGGTGTCATCAGCCACGGCTCCAGTGCGTATCAAGCATCCCCCACTAGGTGACCGTCAGGGATGTCCCAATTGGCAAATTTCTGATACAGCTGTGACAGATGCCAGATATGGGAATCATGGTAGCTTCCAGGGCAGCCAGCACACATTCAGTATTATGCCCTGGGCATCACACACGACCTGGCAGTTGATGGAGTGGAAGCCCTTGTGGTTGATGTAGGCCCTACCCCGCTCTCCGGCTGGTGCTTTGATGTGTATGTGCATGCAGTCAATTGCACCTACTACCTCAGGGTATTCCGCTATTTGATGGAAGAGATGCATGTTGCTGGCCAATACCTCACGGGAATTGGGGAAATATACATGATCACCGACATGTGCTGACATGGCATTCAGGAACTGGTGCAGTACCCTGGATGCTGATGCCTGTGAAATCCCCATCATATCACCAAATAGTCTCTGGAAGGTATCTGTTGCTAGTATTCTTAGGCCAACACATACCTTGGTTTCCACTGGTATGGGTTCCCCTCTGTTGGTTCTGTGTGTGAGGCGTGGCCTGCACAGCTCAACAATTTGCTGCAAGAGCTCTCTGTCCACTCTATAGTGCTCCACTATCTCCAGCTCATGTAGCCCTGGTAGGTTACCCTGGGTCTGTGCACTCTTCTCCATCTCCTCACTGTGGGTTGCTCAGCAGCATTTGCAATGGCACCACCCTTAGCATGTTGCACATGTCACCTTATAATAGCAATGGCAGCCCCTAACATTTTTCTGTCTCAGTTAGGCTTTTTAAGTTTTCACTTCTCTTTATAGACTGCAGTGTTGCAGTGTTTCTGAGAAAAACATGGGGGAATGTTGTTTGCAGAGGTTTAAGTGCTGGGCTTGGCAAGGCTAGTGTACTGCCTGTGTAATTGGCTGATTATGATTGACTTCACCTAGCAGCTCTGCTAGTTCTCCTTGGTTAACTTCCTACTACTTCCTTTCCTTCCTTTTCCAATTTCTGTTTCCACAGGGGGCAGCGCCATGCAAACAAGCACAAACACGCGCACACAAGTGCACATGCACTCACACAGCCTTACACAGGCTTACACGGGCTTACGTGGGTGCACATTCATGCATACAGGCTTAGACAGCCTTACACAGGCTTACACGGGTGCACACACTCACTCACAGGCTTAGACAGGTTTACAGGCACACACACACGTGCACACAGTGTAAGCAGCTTTGCAAGAAACTTCAGTGATAGCCACGGTGTACACCATCGGTTTCTGGGTTTCAGTTTAGACAACTGTAGACATGCCTCTTCCAGTCCTGAGTAACTCACAGCAACCACATGCCACTCTGCTCCAATAAGCTTAAAGTCTTTTTGATACATACCTCCTCTTGATGTCACCTATCTTCTACTCTGTTACTCCCCTAATCCTATTCTTACACTCTAGGGACATGGTTCACATAGCAGGGAAATTTGGGATTCACTATCCTTATACTCATTTGCATAGGATTGCCTACTAATGCTTGGTTACATCTCTCAGACTGAGCTTCCCCCCTTAGCAACCACTACTCAGTAGCCATGTTGTCTTCAGCCTGCCATTCACCTGCATGGCAGATGAATATTGTGAATAAAATACCAATTTGTGGCTTTTATTTTTTTGTATTTAGGGTTTTTAGAGCTCTGCACGTTTGCATGGCTCTGCGCTACGCTTCAATATCGGAGATCGTGGAAAAAAAAAGTTATTTTTTTTATTATTTTGCAACGGATAAAAATGCCAATGGCCTTATATTTGGCCATTGGCTTGCTTCCTCATCTGGATGCATCCTTTATTTGGAGCTGTCATAGCTCCGTTTTGCTATTTGCAGAATAGTACTCAGTCGCCAACCGAGTACATTTCCTGCAAATAACACTACTCTTACTCGGACAGGTTAGTGTTTCCTGGATCGCAAATTTACCTCATTTGCATAACTTTCAGCAGCAAATGAGGTAATTTGCATATACTAACACTGTCCTTGCAAGAATCATTTTAGGAGCTCTATTGGACGCCCCTGCCGGCTGTTCCTGGATCGCTCGGCAGACATGTTGGCTGGATGGAGTCTTACTCTACTCTTAGACTCCATGCAAGCCTTCATGAATCCGTCCCACTTACTTTCCTTTTTATTTTTTTCTTGGTATTTTTATCATTTTTGAACTAATTACCATTGATAGCTTGCCTTTTCAGCCTAGGTAATGAAATGTCCATATCTTCTAATTTATCCAACAGTTTATTCTTTCTGGCAAACTCTGCTAATTTTTCGAGGTTGTTGAATATTTTTTGTCCATCTGAGAGAGTAATTTTAATTCTTGCAGGGAACAAGATCTGAGCTTTTATGTCAGCTTTCTTCAAGCTTTTGATGAGAGGGACACATTCTTTCCTCTTTGTTATTGTGGTGGAGGTATAATCATTATCAAACCTTATGTTTTTCCCTTCAAATTGTATTGGATTTCCTGACCAAGCTCTTCTTAATACTAAGTCCTTGTCCTGTATAGATAAGAATTTAACTATAATAGATCCCACTGCATTATGGTTTTTAGAAGCAGATGTGCTGGATAAAGACCTGTGGGCTCTCTCGCTCCCAAATGAGAGAGACTCAGGAAGGTTTAATATTTTGGGCAACCATTCATTTAAAAAACTGGATCATGTTATTTCCTTCCATCTTCTCGGGTACCCCATATATTCTGACATTGTTCCTTCTTGATCTGGACGCCAAGTCTTTGACTTTCTGAAGTAAATGATTATTCTGTTTTAAAAGGAAATAAATTTGGGTGTCATTTTCCATTTGTCTCCCATCAATGTCATTTACAGTTTCCTCTATGGTTGGTATTTGTTCTGAATATTTGGTTATAATTTCCTTCAGGTTTTCTATTTGTTTCTTACTTTCCTTTTTCATGTTCTCCATAATATTGAATATTTGGTTATAATTTCCTTCAGGTTTTCTATTTGTTTCTTACTTTCCTTTTTCATGTTCTCCATAATCTTTTCTAAATTATCCATCTTCACTAAGAGGTCCTGAATGCTGGAAATTATTGTGTGACGTTCCTTATTCTTGAAACTGTCCTGAGGAAAGGCTCTTGTGTCTCATAGTTTTGTCCAATTGTACAGAGTTACAGTACTTCTGACAGGAAATTTCTTGATACAAACACTGAAAGTTTAATTTCTTCTTTGTAGATAATCCACAGTACCAAGAAGTATAACTTGTGAAGAAAATTTTCGAAATTATTTAAGTTAGAAGCTAAAAATCCTGTCAGAAACAATCTTTAGAGACAGAGCATCAGAGAAGTGCTGCTAACACTTAAGCATCTTGGCAATGCCCCCAGGAGAGTATTTTTAATGGCAATATAAAGTTATGGGGATATAGAAACAGTTGTGAAGAAATATGTTTACTAGGCATATTCTACTATCTTTTATAAGTATGAAGAAAAAGAAGATAATGCTTATACTGTGTGACTATTTTTGTATCATGCGGAATTGCTGAAATCCTTACAGGAATAACTGGATGATGTCTGAGTGTATGGCTTCTTATGTTGGTCTACTAATTTTGAAAGCCACCTCTATTCCAAGTCTCATCATTACCCTCTATGCCCTCCCTAGCCATATCCACTACCACAAACCAACTTCAGATCACTTAATGATAAAACTGAAAAGATAATTCTCATTTATCTATCTCATCTACAATAGATGCACATAAGTTACAACCATATTGAAAAAAATTCAAACTATCAGTTAATACATTCCAAATGAAAACATAAATAAAATGGATTACATAACTTATGGATATGATTCGTCTTCTTCTTTTGGTTTTCTTGGTTAGGGGTCACCACAGTGGATCACCTGTCCGCTCATGATTGGCAGTAGAGTTTACAGTGTCGAGTTGCCAGCCCATGATATACATGTTTATTTAGGTCTTACTACTACAGGGTGTTAATGTACAAAAATAACTTTAACATAACACATGTCAGCAAAGAATAATAATCTAATTTTTTTGCAGGGAGCACAAGCACATTAGAAACTAGGAAATCACGGCCCTGTCTTCTTGAACCGTAGTCCTTTGAACCATTTATTCAATTTTTGATCATATGTAGCACTATTGTATCAACTAAACTATAACCACTGCCCAATTAAAAATTAACACTACAGCCTTAATTTTGCTAAGATCTCCCGACTCTCTCTGTCCCTTTCCATATTAGACACAAATTCCAAATTGGAAGGTAATAAATCTTCAAAAGTAGACTAACACAATCAGGAATCCATTTTTTTAAATAAAAAGGAAAATACAAGCGTTAACATTTTTCTTTTCCTTTAACTCTCCCTTCACAAGAGCTTAATTTTTAACTATTAGGAATACTAAGAAAATGACAACACTTCTAAAAAAAAATTGTATAATTAAAAATATCAGAGTAGTTAGGAGAGGAGCAGTCACCCAAACTCACTTTTCCTTCACTCTCTTTACAAAATGAGTGCAAATGTCAATTACACTTTCATTCTTTAAATCATTTCATGCCATAATTAATGTATACATCATGATATAAAGGCATTCTGCATTTTTGGAATGGGCACAGATGTCAGCAATGTTTCATTTTGTGAATAGTAGATTTTGATAATTTTCACTCCCATTTAGACTTTAATTTATACCTTTACTCTGTTACATGTTGCTGTCTTTGCTTCCTGCATATTAGCTTGTCATGCTCTGCAGAAATTTTTCTTTTTGAAAATCTAAGTTACCTCAACAAAACTCAGTCACTGTCATCCTGGTCTGCACAGGGTGCAATTGTACAATGATATACCTGTGCTGCTCCCTATTATCTTGCTTCACTCCCCTCAAAATCCACCCACACTCAGCCCCTAGACACTATCTCTATACGTACTCTGCTCCATCCCCTTCCTGATTTACACTGGCTCTTAGACCCACTTCTTTTTCCCACCAATCTTCACATTTTCTATCATTAATGCTAGTCTCTCCCCACCCACTTGCAACTACTTCACTCCCTCCCTCCCTCTTGCTATCACTGCACACTACGATCTCATATATTTTAAATTATCTGCTATGACAGCATGTTTAACCTCCATATTCTCTAAAATGTATGAATGATTCTCCTTCGCACCCTTCTCTTCCTCCTGCTCTACCTGGGACTTCCAACCTCACTTCTCTTTAACACTATCATTTCTTCACACCTCATAGAACTTACCTATGCTCATAACTATCCTACTGTGGTGGCAATCACAAATAAGGATATTCCCCACTTCCACAAAAAGTTTATCCTTTAACAAATCTCCCATCCTTTTTCCTTGCACCTTTAGTGGTTCCCTAAACCAAAACTAAAGAGGGGTTGTGCACTCACATTAAGTCACAAATCCATAAATATTATTACTACCCTGATCACATCCAGTAACTCTAACACTCATCATAACAAGGCCCCCAAATGTACCTTTCTCCAACTTGCTCTTAACTACAGAACAAAAATCTACCTACCAAGAGTCCGCGTCTTAACTCCTTCTATTGTAACTATTTCCCAAAACACATTTCTAGATTTACTCCATTCAAATGTTACTGACTATTGACAGCATACATTGTCAATATGAGATGAAAAACAAAACAATTGTTGGTCATTTCCTTTCTGTACACAACCTTTTACAAATACTCATCTCAGGCTTCCAGCCAAATCACAAATCCTTCAAGTGATCCATCACTAACGCTATTATTATTAACATCCATGATAAATAAAAAAAAATACTGTACTTCTCCACCCATCTTCCGGTTTTCCATCTTTGACTACATACTTAAGATGTCCCCTAGAAACCTCTTTCACTATCACACAATAGGCTCTAGAAGACATTTCCTGGTCCCCTTGTTATGCCTGCACTGATCCTACCTCAACCTTCTAATCTTTTTTTATACTGTACCCAACCTGATCCAGGACTGAATCACTCCACCAAAACAACTCAAACAAAAAACTCACCCTGGAATAACTCCTGTCTCAAACATCTAATTAGGAATAGAGACAAAAGCATGCAAAACTTGGGCTGAGAACCCTAACATAAACTATAATAAAATATTTTTTAGTAAAATCTGTCTGTACAGTAAAAATTAATAAAGCCAAAACATCATTCTTCGCAACTATTCTAAACACAAACAGTCTAACCAATATCCTTTTGGAAAGCCATGAAACAAGTTGTGTTCCTTATTGTTTTCTAAGCATAAAAAGAATTTATCTTCACTGAATGGCAATAAGTGGAACCAGACTCATTCCTCCAACCATATTCCCTAACCTTAACACTACCTTTCACAAACTATTAGAGAAATATATTTTCTACTATAAAACTCATCATTGCAAAACAAAGACCTCCTTTATAAGTTGAAATTGACTTACTTCTACACATTTCATCTTAAACATCTGCAATGTGCAGCCAATCTGTCATATAAAGCACTTTCTTTTATCTATAACCTCTTTTTGATCACTAAAGCCCCTCCACACAATTTCAAACACTCGATAAAGACCCTCTCCTTATGATTATAGACACATTTCCAATTCAAATCCATTTTCAAACATTTTTAAAAAGATTTTTTAGAACAAAATATTGGAATTCATTCAGAAATATGGGCCAGATTCATTATCAGCTGTATGATAGCTCACTATTTCGTGTTCATTAAATGGCTCTACACGATGGCAGATAATGGAAAATGGCGGAATATGCTAATGAAAACACAAAGACCCATGTATATGCTAATGAACCAGTCCAACATGGCAGTGTAGGCTTTTGCCTTGTACATGAAAACTGTTTGGAATACAGCCTGATTGTACATTGGGTTTGCTGCTGCTATTATTACATTGTATGTGAACAGGCTTTAAATCAGGGTGCTGCTACTGCTGCCAGTCCTCGTCAAGAAGAAGAAGGGTGTTTAGACCCTGTTTGACTTTTCATAGATTGCAAGAAACAGAAATTGCTAAGAGATACAGGGTAGATAGAGAAATTTTGGAGGAAATATTCATATTCTGCAGCCCCCTCCCAGGGGAAATCGTGAAAAACCCATTCCAGTGGAAACAAAGGTATGTGTAGCATTATGTATACTAGCTACTGATACTTTCCAGAGCCCCTCAGGGAATATATTAGGGGTGTCACAGGCATCAGCTTCTAGAATATTACATACATTTTGAATGCAATGCTACCACATGCAAGGGATCACATAAGTGTTCCACACACCCAACAGGAGAGAGCAAGAACCATGCAGGAATTTGATGAAGTACCACACTCCCTGATGTGTTGGGGGCGATAGCTTGCACACACATAGAAATAAAAACCCCACCCCATGAACAGGGAAAGTAGCAATTGAACAAAAAATGTTTCCACTCTATAAATTGTCAGGTATTCTGTAATGCCCAATGTCTGTACAGGTAATCCAGGCAGTTTCCTTGACTCACATGTATGGCACTCTTCTGAGCTGTATACCAGGTTTGCCAGTGGTGACATCCCTTAAGGACATCTAGGGGAAAGTGTAGTTTATGCCCTGGAGCCCTGCTTCATGACACCCATGAGGAACCTACACAACTCCACTGAGCAAGGATACAATGAGGCCCATGCTCAAACTAGGAATACCATAGAATGTGTATATGGTTTGCTTAAATCAAGGTTCTGGTATTTAAACATAACAGTTGGCGCACTTCAGTATGACCCGGACACCTCTCTCAAAATACTTACAGTCTGTGCCATGTTACACAATATACTTTTCAAGAAACATATTCAACAAAGACAGCAGGTGGCAGGACCACAGTTTCAATGACCATAGGCAGGGCAAGCAGCAGTAGGTAAAGATGAAGAATCTGAGGGAGAATCACCAGCTGTAGATGGTGCTGGCAGATGGAGGCATGCACAGTATGTGCTGGCTTTGGCTAAGAGGCAAAGGTTAGCACATGCAATCACTACCAAGATCAAACCCTAAGTTCCCATGCATATACAGATAGGAAAACTGATGTCTGTCAGACTCTGCAACCTTTACTTAACCATGTAATGGCTGTGTTCTCATAGCATTACACATGGACAACCCCCAAGGACCCAATTTGTACCTGCAGTAATAACAAGCTGTTGAACTTATAAAGAAAAAAAAAGTTATATAACTGATTAGTCTAACACAGAAATATGTATATGCTACTTAGCAGAGCATTTGTCTGAGTTGTAGAGTTATGTCAGTAATATCTCCTCTATCAGATTTTTGCAATATACAGTTATGTATTAGAATGTTCATCAAGCATTTCAAATAACCACCATCTATAAAACATGGAAGAGGTCAATCATATACTCATTTGCACAACTATACCAAGAGGCAAGACTGTAGTACCTAATGCTTCCAGTGCTGTAATAACTATACAAACTGAAACACAATATGGTTCAACAACTATTGAAGCATTCATTCACACATGGGTAGGAACAAGAAATCAACAACGTTTTTTCTGCAATACATATTAATAAGTGCATTCATGTGAATTATCAAGGATTAGCTATCCACTGTGTCAGTCAGACATATATGCAACTCTTAAGTAACAAAGACATGCGCAAAGGGCACAGTCATCATTATCTACAAATACAGGGTGGGAGGCATTAAGAGGGCAAGGCAGACACCACAAATGTGAGTGTGTTTAAGCAAAAAACACATGTATCTATCAGATTATACAGTGTTCTGGGCTAGTAACAACAGATGTCTAGCACTCAGCAGTGCTGTTTAGATAGTTTGCATGTGTGTGAGGTGGTATGGGTAAGTGACTTTTTTTTTTTCAATGTGTGTGTGTCTGCATGAACATAATCAAGCACTGTGCTATCATTCCATCCTTGAATATCAGACAGGTGTATTGGAGCCATGCATGGCAAAGCAGTCAGTTCAGCGTTGTCACCCCCAGCCATGAAAACCTTCTCTGCCAGGGGTTGCACTGCTACTTGTATGACCCTGGCTAGAAGCTGAGGTGCTGCTTGAATGTGAGTGATGTCTGATGGATGAACTCTCCTCATGACTTTGTCCAGGCTGATGATCCCATAGCTTAACGCATTTGGGTGTGGACACCACAATCACTGATGGAGAAGTGGATGCAGTGTCACTATGGGAGTGGGATCTTCTTCGTTGCCACCATCATCATTAGAGGCTTTTGATACTCTGACATCAGGTGATAGGAGTTCTACCATGCCACTCTCAGGGTCCCTTAAGATAACAAGCAATAAACACAACAATCACAGAAACAGAGAATATATACAAAGTGTATGTTAAATTAAAAAAGCAACACAAATTTTAATCTCGTATAGAACTTAATCTACCTTAAAGACAGTAACACCAATAAACAAATGTGTGCTTACCACATGCAGATGGACTGGCAGCCTGCAAACCAGATGCGCCTGTATATGTGGAAGGAAAAGAAAATAATTCTGCTAGGTATTACAGTGCAAATAAAACAAGAAAAAATAGAACAATCCCTTTCACAAGTACAAATGTTCTCCTACAGAAATGCAGTGAAAAGTTGGATACCCCCTAAAACATCCCCTCTATTTCTCCATGACTGTGTCATCTGACTCTCAGTTATTGCAGGCTCTATATAAATCAGACATTTAAACTATATGTCTATAAATATACATATAGACATAACAATGTCACTTGCATTTTGCATACTTTGAAGGTCTGCTTGTGACATTCTTGGTCTGTTGTGCACATCTGCACCACTGTCAAGGAGTCTGTGGGAACTCTCTGCTGAGCTATCTGGATCTCTGACAGCACATGGAAACTCATTCCCCTGTGGCCACCTGTTCCTAGGCAATTGCAGCCAAACAGTGGCAGGCAGAGGTTATCATATCACCTGTTGGTGTTATATCTAGGAGTAAGTTCTCCCATGCCCTCAAACAGCATTAATGTCATTGATAACCTGCTGTCATATCTTGTCTTGGGCAGATTGATCACTTCAACCTGTCCCTAACAGAAAAGCTCCATGGCAATGTAAGGCATCGATAAGGACTTCATTTTCTGTATCAGTATATGGTAGCTTGCAGGGTACTGATTTGTTCTTGGGTACCATATCCCTGTATGAGATGAAACAGAAAACAGGCACATAATTACATATATATATATATATATATATATATATATATATATATATATATATATATATATAATACACACTCAGAATGGCTATGAACGCAGTTAAGTGTGAATTCATATATCCATGATGCACACAAGAATTTAAAAGTTAATGTACCCTATAACTACTCATAAGTTAGGACAACCCCTCTCAAAAATATTTCTAAATCAAATATCAACCCTCCCAAAAATATTTCTAAATCAAATATCAGCAGTCTATAACAGCTCTATAAAGCAGATAACCATTTTTAACTGTGTAATACATTATAGTAATAACAGTAACAATTCGAAAAGCAGCATCAGAAATGCAAGACAAAACTATTATAATACGATTTCCACTGCCATGAAAGACAGCCGGGTAGAAGTCCACAAATGTAGCACATTTTTCTTTTGGCTAACACAGGTAAAATGCTGGACCTTCCTACAAAGTTATAATACACTCATCTGCAATATATATAGATAGTATAGCATTGCTTGACAATGTAGTAATAACAGAGGTTTAATCACATTCACTACAAATTAAATTATATACAATTATATGCAATGGTAGTATAGCATTCTTTTAACAATAATTGGACTACTGAGATTGAAAGCACAATTAACATTACAGTGGTGTTACATATTTTGTGACTATTGCTAACAACACGTGAGCTTTTGTCTGTCCATGTTCACATTATTTGTCATTAACTACAAGCCCAATAATCTGTTCCACAAAGTAAATTTCTGATGTTAAAATGAGATATGAGAAGGATCAATGTGTTACTTTAACACACTTCTTGCTCTGGTCATTGCTTCATATACCCATTGATTGCATTTAATTTCTTGTCAGATTTTTTCTCTATCATATATTTCTTTCTAATGCATTTTCCATATACTCTCTACTGAGCAATGCACAAACACAATTCACTTTCTAAGGAAAATATGAAGCATTTATTTTAGGGTGCATTACATAAGCCAGATATGCCTGGCATCAGTGCACAGACCTCCACAACATGGATAGTACTTTCTGGAGTAAATGCACCTGACAGATGTCCAGTTCTATGGTACAAGGTGTAACTGAAGTGAATTTAGAGAATAAGGCACATGAAGCATTGCTCAAATCCTGTTTAGAGATCACATTGCAATTGTCCACAATATTTTTTTGTCATTTTCATTTGCATTTGCTCTCATTTTGCACTGTACAGCTGCAACAGAAATAGCTACATACTGTGAGGTGCACCAGGAGATATCAACTTGCCTCAGACAGGCAAGTGGTTTGCATGACTCAGACCCAAATATGAGACAGAAAGTTATTTTCATTCCCTCAATCAGTAACATCTTAAGCAGGCATACCTCAACGTTTATCTCACGCATGCATGCCTTCCCCAATAACTCATGCTGCTTACATTCGAAAATGAGAATGACAGCTTAATTATGTGTGGGTTCAATACCCAGAAGCAGCATTTACTTTACATTACTGGATAAGAACTTATAAAATATTAACAGCAAGAATGAGCCAGGAGGAATCCATGTATATCAATTGCAATTATTACATTTGGCTGCAAATGTCCTATCTATCATAGGGAAATAAAAGCTGCTATTAGTTATATCACAAACGTGAGCATGTTTTTATTTTATTACACATTAATATGTTTTATCATATATTGATGTGGAGATGTACAATATTAAATTACCTTAATCGCTTATGTATTGCCAGCAGACTTTATTGAAAAAAAAATACATTACAGTGACATGCCACAAATCTAATTATCTGTTTTTTTTGTCTCCCCCACCTTTTCTCTCTCTCTCTTTATTTATTTATTTATTTTTCTTATGGGGGTTATAATTTATATATTGTCTACTGTTTGCATACATTGTTGTTTAAAAATAAAAGACCAGCAGCACAGAGATCTAGACCCACAACTACAGCTCGGCCCACCATATCTACACAGATGGCAGTACAGACTCCCAGCACATTAAGTTCAACTCCTGTCAGTGTTGCCTCCACAGCCCCTGCCCTAAATGCTCCAACTGAAACAGGTAGCTCTGCCCTGGCTGCTAGTACAATGGTACCCTCCAAGATCAGTACCAGTAGAGGTGGTGAGTTTGTCACCCAGCAGGAGCTGACAGGACTGCTGGAGGATATCATGGAGAAGGGTCTTGGTATAAATATCAGCATGGTTGAAAAGGTTTTGTGTCAGATTGCAAGGACAATGCCATATTCAGCACTGATGAAGGGAGCTGCTGCAGGAGACAATGATGACAGTTCTGAGGGTGTGGACTAGATACGCACTAGTCTCAGGCTGGACATGAGTGCACCTCTGATGTCCTCTACCTATCCCCAGTCATGGTGTTCCTCAACCTTCTGTCTCTATCACCATACCTGTTTCGCATGTCCTGAATGTCACATTTCTATCCCTGTGGCATCATGTGCAAATGAATTGAGCTTCAATAAACAGTACAGGTGATGTATGGTCTGAAAGATGTTCACAGATCATTTTACTGAAGGAGATCATATTAAATCTTGAGAGTCATTTGGTATAAGGATTTGTTGATGTGGGAAAATCAAGTAAGGTCAGTATTGACTAAAAGTGACAGACAGGTAAGTCTGATGAAATTATGGAAATATTTTATTTTTTTTAATTTTATTTATTTATTTTATTTAACATTTGTTGACCAGGAAAGTCCGACTAGGTTCATGAGCCTTTTTTTCTGAGAGAGGGGGGAGAAATGCTCAAAATATTAATTTTGTGTGCTGTGTGAAAATGAAAGCATTTCTTCTACTCTCTGCACTCTTCTCCATTCCCATGACTTTAGCTAAATTTCTGATGTTGTGAGACATACATAATATTACTCATTTTGGAAGGAGATTTGAAAGACTGAATGCATCAGTGTAATGCAGTAGTAGCTCTGCTCATTGCTAGATATACATTATGATTCATTTCATGTGTCTTCAAGTTGTTATTCCCAAAACTTGTTTGAATGCTTCTGAAAACTATTGCCTTCTGGATTTGTACACTGCTTAGCAACTCAAAATGAGATTTCACAATTTAAGGGAAAAAAAGTGAAAAATTTAGTTTAGGCTGCCTTATGCAGTGCAAACCAGCCTGACAGCATTGTAGGGCCATCAGCACTCTGGATAATACTCAGTGAAGATAATACACATCAGGTAACCTTCTCTGTGGTACAACGTGTAAGTGCAGTGAGCTTAGAGACAAAGGACATCTGATACATGGTTCAAATCAACTTAAATGATAATTTTACAGAGTATGGTTTGAATACATATTTAATCACATTTTGTGATAGTACTGTGTTGCTGTTTAAAAAACCACTATATATTTATTTATTTGCAGTTTATTAAATGGGAAAGTCCATGTCGCGGTGGTACGGTGGGAGTGTTGTTACCTCATAGCAAGAGGTTCTCCCATTCGATAATCGGCTTGGCTTGGGAGTGCCTTTTGCATATCTGCATGTCCTCCCCGCGGTTGGGTAGTGTTTGAAAGACATGCATGCATAAATGGGCGTGACTTCGTTGAAGGTTGGGCGTCAAGCTGGCACCTTGGCATTTCGTAAAAATCTACTGCCAATCATTAGCGGACTGGAATTCCGCTGTGGCGACCCCTTACCGGAAAAAAGCCGAAAGACAAACAACATTAAATGGGAAAGTCCACAGGGCCATGCAGAACCCATTTTCAGTGGAGACCCAGGGAGAAAAGCTCCTCAGTACAATAAAAAGTACATTCAACATAGAAATATGTATATAGATAGTATAGCATTCCTTGACAATGTAGTAATAACAGAGGTATAATCACATTCAGAACAAATTAAATTATATACAATTATACACAATGGTAGTATAGCATTATTTTAACAATAATTGGACCACTGAGATTAAAATCACAATTAACATTACAGTGGTGTTACATATTCTGTGACTATTGCTAACAACACGTGAGCTTTTGTCTGTCCATGTTCACATTATTTGTCATTAACTACAAGCCCGATAATCTGTACCACAAAGTAAATTTCTGATGTTAAAATGAGATATGAGAAGGATCAATGTGTTACTTTAACACACTTCTTGCTCTGGTCATTGCTTCATATACCCATTGATTGCATTTAATTTCTTGTCAGATTTTTTCTCTATCATATATTTCTTTCTAATGCATTTTCCATATACTCTCTACTGAGCAATGTACAAACACAATTCACTTTCTAAGGAAAAAAAGTGAAGCATTTATTTTAGGGTGCATTACATAAGCCAGATATGCCTGGCATCAGTGCACAGACCTCCACAACATGGATAGTACTTTCTGGAGAAAATGCACCGGACAGATGTCCAGTTCTTTGGTACAAGGTGTAACTGAAGGGACATTTGAAAATAAGGCACATGAAGCATTGCTCAAATCCTGTTTAGAGATCACATTGCAATTTTCCACAATATTTTTTGTCATTTTTATTTGCATTTGCTCTCTTTTTGTACTGTACAGCTGCATCAGAAATAGCTACATACTATGAGGTGCACCAGGAGATATCAACTTGCCTCAGACAGGCAAGTAACATCTTAAGCAGGCATACCTCAACTTTTATCTCAAGCATGCATGCCTTCCCCAATAACTCATGCTGCTTACATTAGAAAATGAGAATGACAGCTTAATTGTATGTGGGTTCAATACTCAGAAGCGACATTTACTTTAAAGTACTTGATAAGGACTTATAAACTATTAACAGCAAGAATGTGCCAGGGGGAATCCACTTATATCAATTGCAATTATTACATTTGATTGCATATTTCCTATCTATCATACAGAAATAAAGGCTGCTATTAGTTATATCACAACCGTGAGCATTTTTTTATTTTATTACACATTAATATGTTTTACCATATATTGATGTGGAGGTATACAACATTGCATTATCATAATTGCTTATGCATTGCCAGCAGACTTTATTGAAAAAATAAATAAATTACAGTGACATGCCACAAATCTAATTATCTGTTTTTTTGTCTCACCTACCCTTACTCTCTCTATATTTATTTATTTATTTATTTATTTATTCTTATTTTGGGAGTTATAATGTATAAATAGCCTACTGTTTGTATACATTGTTGTTTAAAAATAAAAGGCCAGCAGCACAGAGAGCTAGACTGACAACTGCAGCTCAGCCCACCATACCTACACAGATGGCAGTACAGACACCCAACACAATATGTTCAACTCCTGTCAGTGTTGCCTCCACAGCCCCTGCCCTAAATGCTCCAACTGAGACAGGTAGCTCTGCCCTGGCTGCTGATACAATGGTACCATCCAAGATCAGCACTAGTAGAGGTGGTGAGTTTGTCAACCAGCAGGAGCTGACAGGACTGCTGGAGGATATCATGGAGAAGGGTCTTGGTATAAATATCAGCATGGTTGAAAAGGTTTTGTGTCAGATTGCAAGGACAATGCCATATTCAGCACTGACGAAGGGAGCTGCTGCAGGAGACAATGATGACAGTTCTGAGGGTGTAGACTAGATACTCACTAGTCTCAGGCTAGACATGGGTGCACCTCTGATGTCCTCTACCTATCCCCAGTCAAGGTGTTCCTCAACCTTTTGCCTCTATCACCATCCCTGTTTTGCATGTGCTGTATGTCTGCACATGCTACTTAACTTACCCTACCCCACCTTCCTTGCCCTCTCATTTCTAAGTATTTTTCCTAACATTCCTTTCTCCAAAAGAAACTAAATAGATAAATAATATAAAAAATGGGGACCCCTGCCACCAAAACATTACACCCCATACACACCTCTCTACTCTGCTTGTATGTCATCTTGCCATATTTGATTTGGTCAATTTGGCCATTGAACATCATTCTGTTGTTGTCACCCATCACTGGCATAGAGACTCTCCAAAGTCATGATATTGTGTGTACAATTATACATTTATGCTATGAAGAAGTGGATAGATATGGTGCTCTCCCATGACCCTCACAGCAAACCATTGTCTTATTTACCTCTTTTTCACACATTTAATCTGGTCAAAAAACAGATTTACACTTAACACATATGGCCAGAAATTTTATATTTTCAGCATTTGTGCAGAGTTTCTTATAGTGCAGCAATGTTGAGTGACAGTGAATGCTATTTAAATTCTAATTGCAAAAGCTGATGATTTCAGAGTAATTCATGGTGGCCAGGTTACTTTCATGCAAATGTGCTTAAATCTGCTGTGCTATGGAAATACAGATTAAAGGAAGACTAAAAGCAGTCCTGTGAAACAGTTAATGTAACAATTCTTAGGCTGCTGGATGTAATGAATTAGGAGTTGCTGAGATAATTACCCTGTTTGTAGACTGATGTTAGTGTCATGGGTTCAATTACATTGTAGGTCAGTTTACTAAATTATGACATGTCGTATTCCTATCATATATGTTACTGCAAATGTCCAGATTTCTCTCCATATACAACATTTCACTAACATACCATCAGAATAGTACAGCAAGACATATTTTGCAAAAAAAACATTGCAGCAACAATGCATGGAAAGTTATCAAGCCAACCTTATCCTAATTATATAGTCATGTTTGTAGCACTCTCCTACACTGTATTTCTCCCTATAGCAAGCACTATATTAATAAATACACACATCTACATTGGCTGAAATCTGCTGTCAAATGTTAACTATCAGACGTATTACCTCCTACATGATTGCTTAGATAATACTCAGGTATAAATGTTTTTCTTGGAATGTTGTAAAGGTTCAAATCCAGATAGATGAAAACAATACTTCAAAATATTTTGTCTGACTCTTGTGACTGCAAATCTTATCTGCATGTTACTTTAACACATCATTATCCTGGTGCTATATTAATGTGCTTGCTCCATAATGAAGCCTATTTTGTACTGATGTTTGTATGAAAGTTGGCACAGAGCAGCACACTATACTGCTAATTTCCATTCTAAGTTCAGCACTTCAAGATATGATTACACAAGCACTAATAATTTGTCCTCAGCAGAGCAATTCAGATTGGAAGTGCCATGCTCAAAAAGTAATGTAAAAACAAAAACAGAAAATAACATAATTATTGTTTTACATTGCACGGAGCCACGGTGGTGCAGTGGTTAGCGTTGTCGCCTCATAGCAAGAGGGTCTCCCATTAGATTCTCGGCTGGAGTGCCTTCTGTGTGGAGTCTGCATGTCCTCTCCTCGGTCAAGTAACGTTAAAGGCATGTAGGTGCGAGCGTGAATGGGTGTACCTTCGTTGAAGGTTGGGCATTGGGCTGGCAACTCGGCACCGTAAAAATCCACTGCCAATCATGAGTGGACTGGAGTTCCACTGTGGCGAACCCTATCTGGGAAAAGTCCATTATTTTACACTGCACAACTTTTGTTATGTCTGCATTACTTTTATTAGTAGGTGATCCTGATTTCTGAATGATGTTCACACAATTAACTCAGTCATTTAATATATATCTGTTCTGCAGTGTTTACTCTTGCAACTGTATTACAAGTTTGGTTGAACTATTCTCATACAATCCAGCACTGTTATTCTGCAGTGCACTTTCTTATGTATGAGTTATGTTTGTGTTGGCAATACACATAATACAAGTATGAGACAGCAAAAGTGACATTCAGAGAAGGTCTATTCCCAATTTTTGATTTTTTGATTTCCAATTTTCAACTTATATTTAACTCGTGGGATGTGTACACCCAATTCCTTAACGACAAAACTACAACTAATTCTAAATAATTTAAACAATTTTAAATAGTTGTTAGATACATTAACGGTTTGGGCTATGTAACACAATATATACAATATGTATAAAAGATAAAACACATAATCATCGACCTAGTAACTATTTCCTTTTTAATAGGTTCGAAAGATTAAGTACCACGATTATAATGTGTTACCATAGGGTTTGGGCTCATCGATTGTCTGTGGGTTTATTTCTCTATATGAAGGACACTACTTGCACAGATAGCTTTGAACCGACTTAACACACATATTTATAAATACTCTATTAGTATGACAACTACATGTCTTGGAACATGAGTGAAATGCGCTTACCCAGGATCTACATAATTGGTTCTTTTTTTTTTTTTTTTTTTTATATATACACATATTTTTGATGTTCATTCATCATTTTTTATTTGCATTATGAGAACCACTTATACGTAAACTGGGGGTGACATGTACGCAGCCAAGCGAGTATTTTACTACGCTTAATGGCTGGTAAAGGGGTCGACGTGGAATGGGCTTGAAGGTCAGTACTCGGCTGGGAGGGGTTTAACCCTCCCGATATATATATATTTTTTAACATTTTAGAAGATACACCATTCCTTCAAAATTATTTTATACCAATACAGGATGGTGTCCGCTTTTACTGAGGCGAGTTTCAACAACCGTGCTACATACGGGGGTTATTCAAATTCACTCCGTGTTTAAACTTGTGCGGGTTTGCCTGATTTTTTAACAGTAAGTCTTGTACATTCATGGATTTTTACTAAACAGTACTAAGGAAGATGTACTATGTTTTTTGTATGAAGATATTCTGGCATATGCCTGAATTTGATATAATATGGTTAGGGTTTGTCCGTTGTTTAATACCGTTACTATTGCTTACCATCACTGCTCAAATGCTCTCAACCTGGTAACTGGAAGTGTATTAAGGCTGTATATTAACAGTCAAATTTGTTTTCGGCTGCTTGCAAAGCTAGCCCTACAAAGTGGGGTAACCATGACAACCACCAGGTGAAAACAATTATGTACTATCTTAATTAATGGCGGCTTTCAGTGTACCAAGGAACTTGTGAGTATTTAAGCTTGGTGCTTATGTTAAGCACTGTTTTGCTTCTGAAGAAGTTGGTATACATTTACTGACGAAAAGTGTACTGTTACTGATCGCGCTTAAAGCAATTAAATCTTTTGAATTTTAACGAAGGAAGGAGCCTGGAGCCTTATTATTATTTCTATTTATTAGTTGGTTTTTCTTGGACATTTCTCAAAAAGTGACATTCATCCCAACATGAAGTTGCAGGAAAGTTTGACTGATAATCCACAGGTGTGCAACAGTGAATGTCTATGGCATCCAATAATGTGAAACTTGTCAATGTCCCTCACAGTAATGAACTGCACATGAAGGATGGTATCTAAATTTTAGCAGACAAATATGTAATTCAATGTGCCAGTCATAGTGATATTACATTTTATTGTGCACATATTTATACTTACTGCGCAACCTGTGATGTACGGTACCATCAGTTCCAAAGAGTGGATTTTTAAGAAGTTCAAATGTCTTATTTCATATTGCTAATGTCAGTCTTCTATAAGACTTGCAAGAAATGGAGTATTCTGTAGGTTATCATAGAATCATAGAAGATTACAGGGCTATCATCCCGGATGTCATTTTAAGGCTAGCCGTTACATCCCAATGTAATATCATAGAAATGCTAGTCAGTACCAAGACTGCAGTTAGTGATGACTGCTCATGTCCAGGAGGGTTGTGGGCTTTATCCCTGGTAAGAATTTAAGGTGCCCCATCTATTTGTCCAGACTCCTCTTGAACAGTATCATAGAGCTGCTCTGTTTCACATGAATTGGTAACATGTTCCAAAGATGCAGCAGTCAATGGGAGATAAACCTGTCACTACAGCATGTCCTATTTAAGTCGCAGGCCATATTTTGGTCCCTGGAATGGGTAGCCCTAGTCCTGTTTGATTTATGGATGTGCAGCAAGTTCATTAGGTTTGGGTCTGAGATTGCTCTGTAAGCCAGGCATAAGTATCCCCTAAGAAGTCTATATGATATGGAGTATAGTGACAGGGACTTTAGTTGGTCTGTGTAAGGCACATGCTGGAGCCCCCTGATCTTCTTTGTTAGAAACCTCTGAGGTGTCTGTAATAGCTGCAGGTGCTTAGTATGGTACATGCCAAATGGGCATTATTTTCAATTATGGGCTTGATAAGTGTCGAATATAGGGGGGTTATAACTTCTTTTGCTCTTGAGGTGATGCCTTTACTAATCAAATGCGCTATCTAGAAAGCTTTCCTAGCTACAGTAGACACATGGTGGTTGAAGATAACATCACAGTCAACTTGTGATCCCAGGTCCCTTACTACTTCATGGGTACTTAGGGTATTGTTGTTGATTTGATAGTGTGAGGGGACATTGTGATGAAGGGAATGATGATGCATTTCTTTGCATTCATTTTGAGACCATAACTAATACACTAGTCATTGGTCAGCATGAGGCCTTCCTGGAGTATATTGACATAATTTGGGAATTTAATGATTGCACGTAGTTTGCAGTTGTCTACAAACGTGGCAAGCCACAACTCCTTAGTTTTGACCTGAACTTCAGAGAAGTATATACTACACAGTAGGGGGCCCATCACTGACCCCTGTGGAAGTCCACCGGTAACAGGTATGCTGGCTGTTGTGGAGTCACCCACTTTGATAGTGTGTGTGTGCATATCCAGTTTGTGAGCCAGTTGGCAATCCATTTTACAATGAAGATGTTTGCATTCAGTTTGCTAAGTTTACCGGTAATGCCAGAATGTGGGATTGTGTCAAAAGCCTTTGCCAGGTCGAGGTATGCTATGTTCATAGGTTCATAGGCTGGTACTAGGCTATCAGCCCTAGGGCCTATACAAGCCTAGCCATAACAATTCCCTGGCTATTTCTTCCCACACTATTTACTTCCCTGGACCCCTGTCTAGCAAGGTGACTAACGTGATCCCCGGGATGAATTTCCTTTCTCCCATCCAATCGTCAAGGTTCCTTTTGAAGAGGACCAAAGAGGCACTCTGCTTGACATGTATGGGCAATCTATTCCAGAGTCTGGGGAGTCTCTGGGTCAGGAACCTATGCCTCCAGCATGTTTTGGTTATTGTGATGACAAGATTTAGCTCCCTGGAGTGTGTGGCTCTGAGGGATTGGGATTTCTTTAAGTGTAGCATGTCCAACAGCTCTGGGTTTGACATGGCCTTGTATGTTAAGCAAAGATCGCCTCTGAGTAGACGATATGCGACAGAGTATAGCTGGAGTTTTTTAAGGTGGTCAGCGTAGGGCATCTGCTTTAGGCCTGTGATTCTTTTAGTGAGGTATTTCTTCGGCCTTTCCAGTTGTTGCAGATGTCTTGAGAGGTGCATACCAAACAGGGCATTGTATTCTATAATGAGTCTAATGAGGGATGAGTACAGTGGGACAATGACCTTCTTTTTTCTGAATGAAAAGCCCTTAGTGATGAGGTGTGTACAGATTTGTCCTTGTCAATGGTCTTGGTCACACTTTCAAAGAAATCCACCAGATTTAACTCATTACATCTGAGTGACGCCTCCAAGTGCATCTGCAGTTAACTCTTGCTGACACCTCTAGGCATTGAATATTGCTTGTTCATATTTGCATCAATAATTCCAAAATTGTGCTATGTATAAGGTTTTTAAAAAGATTTCATCTTAATGCTTACACAATGGCAAACTCAAATGCATTAATATTTGATGTCTGTCTAGTGCAGGTAAAGAGATATTAGCTGTTGTTTTATGATATTAATTTATATAGATATAATTTTCATATTTTTCTAAATATCTCAACACGCAACACAGACAGAACTCCTTAGTCTCATTTGAAAGCTCTCAGTTAGATGAATAAGATGCTGCTGACAGTATGTGTGTAAATTGAGTGGTTGTTAAGATATTGTAACATGTTTACAAAATATTACAAATGTAATAGTTACTGTGCCTTATAAAATTCAGTTTAAGACCTAGAACCCAAAGAATACTACCAGTATAAAAGTAACTTGTGCTGAACGTATTGACATTTAGACTTCAGTCGTAATGCCTATGGTTCTAGAGATGTGAACATTTGTTTGAAATGCAAGGACATCATTTGATTCTCTCAAAAGGCTTAGGCTCTGCCTATTGGAAGATACAGTGCAGACTTCCTGAGCTCCATTGACAAGGTCTGCACTTCACAAAGCTGAACTGGGTAGGCTTTAGTTTTTGGAGGTCACCTATGTCTTTATTTATGAGGTCCATAATAATATGTTCCATGGCATTACAGAGGAGGCTGGTTAGGCTTATGGGTCTGCAATTCCCTGGGTCTGTTGCTAGGCCACCTTTATGGAGGGGAATAACTGTAGCTGTTCTTCATTCCATAGGAATAAAGCCTGTGGTTAGGCTATCATCGAAAAGGGTACTTAGTGGTGATGCTAATTCATGTTTTAGCCTGTTTGGAAGACAACCTGGGATGTAACCTAGACAAGTAGAATGTTTAAGGTCCGACATGAGAAACGTGTGTGTCTGTGTGTGTGTGTGTGTGTGTGTGTGTGTGTGTGTGTGTGTGTGTGTGTGTGTGTGTGTGTGTGTGTGTGTGTGTATGTGTGTGTGTGTGTGTGTGTATGCGTGTGTGCGTGTCTGTATGCCCCTGCGTGTGTGTGTGTGTGTGTGTGTGTGTGTGTGTGTGCACATGTGCGTGTGTGCGTGTATGTCCGTGTGTGTGTGTGTGTCTGTGTGTGTGTGTGTGTGTGTGTGTGTCTGTGTGTGTGCGCACGTGTGTGCGCATGTGTGCATATGTGTGCGTGTGTGTGCGTGCACGTGTGTGTCTGTATGTGTTACTTTGCACATCTGAAATGCTAAGGAATATCAACAATATCACTATTATACACCTGTCTGAAGCCATCAGGATATCAAATATTGAGGGCAAAACAACTAACGTATCTGGACAACACATTGCATTAAAACCTACCTTTTAACATACATATGAAATTACAAGTTCATAAAGTTATAACTGCTTGATTATATCTTTTGATGAAAGATGCTAGTGGTGGGCTACAGCCACAAAAAGTGGGTAGATTTTTTTAAGGCATGCTGACAGTGGAATTCTAAAAGAGTTTATAATTTCTCTTTATTTTTGGGACCATGACTTTCACTCTCACTCCTTACACACAGTCTTGAATTATCAAATACTACAGAGGTACTGCTTAAAGTAAAATAAAGTTTCTGAGGGAGTCCACGTTTCTTCTCCCAGTATTAGTACACACACTGTAATGCTTTAAATCCAAGACACATAGAGGCAGAAATATTTCATTGTGCCATTCATCCATCTTCAGCTGCTGTCTGCCTCAATATCAGTCACTAAATGTATATGGAATGTGTTAGAACATGTATCTTTTTTGTAAGAATAGCAGGATCATGACGTATCTATTTCACTGGCATGCAGCTCCCCTTATTTGTGTTATTATTTTATTATTTGTTTTTGATGTAATTTCAGGCATCACTACAGGCGTTCTGATTGCACTCATACTGATTGGAAACAGTTTTGTGCCCAGAAGTACATACTGGGATAGATTTCAAATATGTGTGGAGAAGTACACAGTATTAACATATGCTAATGAGGGTTGCTGGAGTCCTATGCCCATTTCCAAAAAAGAAATATGTCTCACTATTCTGAGTTAATTCAGCATTCTATACTGGAGATGTCTGGTGGGTAGTTTGGAGCACTCAAGCTCTGAACTGTTAATGAATTGCTTTCTGTAATGCAGGGTTTGATTCCCTCAGCCTCCATTTAACTACTGTGTGACTCAGACTAAATCACTTAACTTGGCTATGTTCTGGGACAACCGAAAATTGTATTAGGCTTCCCTTGGACTACATATCTTGTAAATACCAATGCTCCCAGAACCAAATGACAAGCTTGGATTTCTGGATAATCCCATTAAATTTAGTGAAAAGCAGGTTCTCCTGCATAATGGAAAAGACATTACAGGCATTACCTACTAGGAAGACAGACTATCCACAGTACTGAGTTCCATATATACACTGTGGGTTTTAGACGCCAATGAGGGAGACCGAGACCATGCACATGCACTATTAGGTGTATTGCTAGCTATAGTCAAACTGTTGTGGTGAAGGCTTTCAGCATCCAGTTTGTTGAAAACAGACTTAATTCACTTCTGGGCTAGTGGTTTTGCAAGTTTGTTCCTTGTTATTGATGGGGAAAGGCATGACATCTGTGCTGGTCATTATATCTGTATTCACCATACTGACATAGAAGTGTATCTCCTGTACTGGATAGCCTGTAGGCTATGTAACTGCACCAGTACTGCAGGCCAGCTGTTTGCTCACAATACCAGGTTCCATGCAAGTATAGCCCTGAAGCAGGACATCAGTTGGACTCATTGGACCTGCCAAGTACTTTAGTAAATTCATGCTGTGCTGAGCATAGGTAATAGGACTCATTAACACTGAAAATCATAGAATTTCATTACCTGTTCATGACATAACAGGACTACTGGAATTTTAATATTCTGTGTTATAAGGTATTGAAATGCAATCTCCCCACCCATGTGATATCATTATGGGATCAGGTTAGTAATCTCTCTTTGGAGTAGTGAAAGTATGATGGTGGAGGCTCTCTACCCTGCCCCCCCCCCCCTTTACGCATTAGGACAGAATGTATGTAAGGAATTTTGAATACTTAGTAGATATGTTCTGAACAATGAGAAAACTTAATCATATGTGCACACTTTATAGCTTAAATTAACATGTCCATACACATAAAAACACATATGAAGACGAAACATCCCTTGCTTAACAAATATTTTATTTCAGCTTTCAAAATAACATTGAATAATACTCTGTTGCTAAACACATAAGCATAAATCTGTAAAATATGTTAGCTTAATAATGAAATCTACAATTATTGTGCACATTTTCTTTACAGGCTCAGTGCCCAAGGCATTACCTTTGAGTGTGACTGTGATAACTGCTGAAGCTGTAATAAAGATCCATGCAGCTGTTTTTTGTAGTCTGAACAGCTCTGTAGACAGTCATGAAACAGTTGATTATTTCTGCACAGTGTCTATTTGCTTAATAGCTCATCAGTCGTCCTTGGTTTTTCACATTGAATTGTCCTGCACACACTGAATATTTGTAATATCAATAATACCAATAGGAATTTAAAAAGATAGTTGTTATATTTTTGGCATTTTTGTATTATCATTGCATGCCTGCTCTATACAATTTGTAAGTCCTATTGATAGTAGCAGCATGAGACATTGATTTTTGTTACAGCTTCTCTGTCTGTGACATAGTAATCTATTAGCATGCTGTCAATAACAGAATTTGCCCCATTTGTTCACAAACATATAATCTGTCTTGAAGATGTAGCAATAGTTTCTCAGGTGACTGCTGTGATAAAAAAGACAGACTTATTATTTCTCGAGTAAAGTGGCAAGTTATAAAGAAAGCCTATCTATTAATGCAGTGAAATCAGAGAGATACAATGCAAGCCTGTTATAAAGTGTCACAGCATGCATAAATATATAAAGTACATTTTACCAAACACAAATGGAACATTGGTTTCTGTCAGTGACAGTGATGATTTAAGAATACACCAGTTGGGAGAGTGATAAAATAAAAAAGAGGAAAAATAACTTTGCAAAAGGACCACAATCACAACCATTCTGTTTCTAGTAGATTTCCTTATTTAGTTATAAAATAGTGTATTCATTCTCATGTACTTATGAAAAGTAAATGAAACACCACAGTAAACACTTTCAGAAAAATGCATGTCCAATCACATGGCTAACTATCTTATATAACATCATACCATTAAAACAAGAAGGTTTTCAATACTGCATGCATTTATAATAAGCATCTTGGACTGTAAATGAAACAAACAATGCATTATCTGTCAAAAATACCTGAGTAACTGAGTAGTAGGTTTAGTCTACAAGGAAGTGAGAAAAACTATTGTTGCTCAAAATATGAAGTATTACACAAACACTTTGGGAACGCTTATCATGACATCTTGAATGAGATTATTATTGAATGATAGATTTTGTAACAACTTAGCAATTTGCATTTTTATATTGTCCTACTTCAGCTGAAATGCAGGTCTATATCTGAACTAAAGTACTTTGCCAGATAAATACTTAGCTAATTAGGCAGTGTATTCATGGAGGAAGAAGGCAAAACATCTGATATGTGGTTATGCTAGGCTGAGTATATCAAATAAGTAATACTGGCAATGGAGTTATATTGCATGTTGTTTTCAGATATAGATGGATGGATAGATAGATAGATAGATAGATGGATGGATAGATAGATAGATAGATAGATAGATAGATAGATAGATAGATAGATATAGATAGATAGATAGATGGATAGATATATGAAAAAATAATGTATGCTTATGTCATATGCATGCGGTTATTGTGCCTCAATGGTGATTCCCCTAGATGCACAAATTGCAATTGATAGCGGTATTATAAGCATAAAATGTAAGACAACTTATGAAAAATGTAAAGTTTTAATATTTTACATATTTAACTGGTATATCTGGACCATCACTAGCTGACATCCTGTAGATTCCATGTCTTCCCCCACATCCATTACAGCACTGTGGACCTCTTCTGTGCTGCCTGGATCACTTACAATTGATGCTAACTCCTCCATCTCAATGTCTGGCTGTCTGATAGGAAATCCACCCTCAGTAGCTCTCCATTCTTGTGCCAAAGCCTTGGCTCTACCATTAACCTTCTTGTTAATAGCAATGGTCCAATGTCTGATACAGTTGTACTAACAGATCTGGCCACCCACATTGCTTACATCATCAACCACTTAATATCAAATGTGGTCATAGAAGGACTTGTCAGCTAAATGAGGATGTAGGAGCTGCACCCCAAGGAGTTGGTGGGCCTAGGCTATGATTTATTTTTCAGTATTTGAGAATGGAGGATGCCATGGGATGACAACAACGTGTCATATCACTATTGTGATATAGAAAAGAAACAAACCAGACACAAAGAACACAACAGAGGATGGGATTACAGGCTCATCTATTACTTGGGTAAAATAAATCTCATTATGCATCACCATTTAAAATGAAAAAACATATCTGGTGCATATCAAGCAAGAGCTGTATATAAGAGTTATGGCTACTTTATCATCACAGGCACATACTCCTCTTACAAATGTTAACTGAAGTATGTATCATGGTTTGCTCCTAAGTCAATAACTGCATATTAAAACTTTATCAGTTAGACTTTTCTCTCTGAAGCACCCGCTGTAAATGTACTTCTCATTAGGAAAAGTGCTAAACAAGTAACTGCACTTGCAGAACCGTTAATGAGTTACACTCACAATGCATTACCTAGACAAAGGTCTTAATACACTTGTACTGTTCATGTGTGTTACTCATTATCTTGTATGTGCTAACACCATGTTTTCCTGCCCAGCACATCAGGCAGATTGAATGATTCAGGAATGATAATGAGCTGACACTTAATTAACATATTCAATAGGCCCAGAGGGTTAATCTGCAGCATGTATGAATAACAAGGAACTGTGCAACTTCCATTATGCTAGGAAGGATTGATAAGACTGCTTGGTTTCCCAACTGCTGCCAAACAAAGCTACTGTTGCTGTTACCTGCAGTAATTATAGCACTGATGATAGTAAAACCATATTTATATGTGTTTGATGTGACAAATAGTACTTGTATAAAACTATGAGGCAGTACAATTAGCAACATAAAGTTTGTGGAAATATGAAGAACGCATCAACAGAGCTTGAAAAATATCTATGATTATGGCTTCAGTTGAATATAGTTTTCTTTTTTCTCAAAATGTACATTGCACTGATAGATGCTGTGTGGAACATCATGTCCTGTACACTCTGCATGGCCCCTTCCTCAACATATATTATAGCATAAATGCATCATGATATCAATTAAAACAACATATCATCACTCCAAGTCAGAATTATTAAACTGTGTTTTTTTCTTTGCATGACAGTTGGCAAGGAGCACTGTCAGAAGACAAGAATGAGAGCAAAGAATGTGCACTTCACACTCTATGGCAAACACTCAGAATATAAGCATGTCTTAAGACTATGCATTTGGCCATGCAACTATGCTTGGCCTCAGTGCATATTAGTTAGCTTTGCAGACATTACAAAAAAATGCAATGGAAACTTTTCCACAGGAGCACATATTTTCCTAAATTCATTAGTCCGTTAATGGGACACCTCAAAGCTTAACAGTTAGAGGGTTGTCAGAGATAGGTGTATATCCAGTCCTTTTCAGAACTGAATACAACTTGCACCTCGTGAATGGCAGTTCTTTAGTGGCATTAACAGTTAATACACAGAATAAAGAAGTTCAGGTCCTGCACATAGCCAAGTTTTCACCTAAAGTGGACACTTAAGTGTGCTAGTTTGTACTGCATTTAAAGTGTTTTTAGTACTGTTCTAGCTGCTTTTCTGCAAAAAAAAATTCTAAGCTTGTTTCCCACCTTTCCTGTAACTAGTCTAGTCCAGATATAAATTTGCTGTATCCAGGACTGTTTTGTAAGTTTCTGAACCCCCCCAGACCTTTCTGTGTTGGAGGGAAGCCTTCTAGCTTATCAGTGGGAGTGGTAAGCACTAGGTAGCCTATCTACTACAAGCTGAGTTGTTTCTGGTCCAGCAATTGTAGTTTACTGGCTGTTTGGGCATTTTTTTCATCCCTTTTAACTTTCTGGATTAAAAGCCCATGTTTGCACACTTATATCACCAAAATGGAAGCAGTGCATGCTTGAACCAAGATCGGAGAAGCTAGTCAAGAGAAGGTCAACACCTGTAACTCACTACACAGAATACACAGCCCTCCAAAACACCAACCATCACAACTCACACATAGAAAGACAAACCATTCACCCACCTTCGTGGAAGCTCTCAATAAAAATTTACCCAAACAACAGAGACCCCTGAGACGGAAACACACTCGACCACCACAACACGACACCAACGCCAGAACACATAGCTCACCACCACAGTGTGCCACTCAACCCAAGCCCTTAAGGCAAAACACTTTGCCCAATGTGCTAATCATAGGAGACTCAGTTATGAGCCACACTGACATCCCACTCACTAGGTTGAACAAGGAGAAGGTGACAGTCAGTTGTCTATCAGGTGCCAGGATCAACCACATAACATGCACTCAGATCACTTCACAACAAGTACAAATATGACTCAGTTATTGTCTATGTGGGTGTGAATGACCTGAGATGTAGCTCCCTGGACTACATGAAAAGAGATGTGGTGGAACTCTCAGATTATGTGGCCAAGGGAGATATGACCCTAGCCCTGAGCAGTATTCTACCGTCACCCACAATGATACCACAGTATGAGCAGAAAATGATTGACTTCAACAATTGGCTAAGTTTCTGGTGTCATTCTAAAGGGAGCCAGTATCTGTCTGCCTGGGACGACATGACTGACAGACCTCGATACTTTGCCAGAGATGGCCTGCATCTGTCACCCTTAGGATTCCGGGTACTGGCTAAGGCTCTTGCCACAACTACAGTGCCTTTTAGGCAGTATTCCAGAGACCAAAATTCTACTGTAACATCTACAAACAATCACAATCTGAGGGTTATGCTGCTCAATGCTAGAAGTCTAAATCTCAAGATACACTTGCTCGAAGCTCTCCTCAAAATGGAGAATGTCGACATCTGTGCTGTAATGGAGACCTGGTTTAAAGAGGCAGAAAGCACCCCTGGACTCCAAGGCTACAACTCATTCCACACCGTTTGGTCCCAGAATGCGGTCAGAAGCACCAAAGGCGGTGGTGTCTCCATATTCTTAAACAATAAGCACACATTTAGACTGGTAGCCCAGCATAATGCATCCAAGATACTTCAGGTTCATAGGTTCATAGGTAGGTACTAGGCTATCTGTCCAATGGCATTAATAGGCCTAGCCAGAATGTGTTGGCTTTCGCCGCCCCCTTAGATTAGTTCCCTGTGCCTCTGTCCAGCAGAGCCACTGAAGTGATCCCCGAGGTAAACTTTCTGTTTCCCATCCACTTGTCAAGATTTCTTTTGAAGAGTGTTAGTGAGGAGCTCTGCCTAATGTAGATTGGGATCTTGTTCCAAAGCATGGGAAGTCTCTGGGACAGGAATCTATCTCTCCAGCACGTCCTATTTATTGTTGTGGTGAGGTTTAGATCCCTAGAGCGTGTGGCTCACGGGGATAAGGTTTTCTTTAGGTGGAGCATGTCCATCAATTCTGGGTTGGACATGGCCTTGTATGTCAGGCAGAGATCACCTCTGAGTAGGCAGTATGCAACCGAGTACAGCTGTAATTTCTTCAGTCGAGCTGCATAGGGCATCTGTTTGAGGTACAACTAACACTGGGTAAGACGGCGATACAAGTCATAGCCTGTTACAGAACTCCAAACATGTCCCTAGACTCACACGCCAACTTCCTAAGCACCCTGGAATCTATCAAGGCCCAACCCAATACTCTCATACTGGGTGACTTCTACTACCCTTCCATCAACTGGGAAAACTATTCAAGTACCAATGTACAGGCCCAGCGCTTTCTGGAATTTATCAATTTCAATGCCCTGGACCAGCTCATTATGACCCCCCTCGACCTGGTTATCACCAACATGGGAGACCATTGCTCCACATCTATAGTCAGTTCCTCCCTGGTTAAATCTGACCACAGACTGACCACCATGGAAATCTTAATCTCACCTGCACCCCCCCCCCCCAAGATGACCACCTTGAAAAACTTCTCTAAAGCTGACTTTGGGCTCCTAAAAGCAGAGGTGGCTAACTTCTCAGTACCCATGCCAATGGAAAATAGCCGCATGACTGCCAAATCATACACCAATGCACTTTATGAGCATGTACACAAATGTATGGCCTTTGCCATACCAAATATAACTAAGACGCTCTCCTCCAAAAAAAGGAAGCCAATCTAGTGGTCCCCAGCTATCAATAAACTCTATAACAGAAGGAATAAACTGTTGCAGAAAAAATGAAGTCATAAGACTGGAAAACCTTGCTTATCAGTCTTAACAAAAAGCTGAGATCCCTTATCAAATCCTCTAAAGCCAGCTATGAAGGCAGAATTGCAGCTGACACCGAAAACAACCACAAAGCCTTCTATGGATATATCACAGGTTCGTACTAAGCTAACTGCCCTTGTGAGCCATTTTAAGCCTAGCCAATTATCCCTTGTGAGACTCCAACCTTGCACCTTTTGTTTGTAAGGCAAACACCTTAACCATTAGGCCACCCTCCCAACCCAAAAACCTCAAAGGCAATACCCAGATTTGCTCTGAGTTATTGTACAATGGCACCTCCTATACTGGACCAACAGATATAGTCAACATACTGGCTGACAGATTCAGTGCCAACTTTACCCCTCCCCCTCAAGGGCCCTATCACAATGCCAGATGAAAGACTAGTACCCACCATTTCTGCAGCACAGGTAAAAGCTGCATTGTCCAACACTAAGAATACATACAGCATCCATGGGACCTTATAATATCTCTGGCTGCATCCTACATGAGCTACAAAATGAACTGGCACCACATTAGTGTGCCCTGTTCAGCCACAGCCTTACCTCAGACTATGTCCCTAATGAATAGTGCACTGATGCAGTCATCCCACTCCATAAAGGGGGAGCAACTACAGACCCTGGGAACTATTGCCCTATTAACCTGACAAGTCTGGTATGCAAAGCTATGGAGCGCATCATCATGGACCTGCTTAACAAAGATATAGGCAATCTCCAAACTCTTAACCCCCCACAGTTTGGCTTTGTCAAGGAGAGATCCTGCCTGCTGAACCTGGTTGACTTCTTCGAGGCAGTCACCAAGGCTGTGAATGAGGGTAAGGCAGTGCATACAGCCTACCTCAACCTGGCCAAGGCCTTTGATACCATTCCCCACTCAGGTATCATTGATAAACTCACCAAGCTAGGCATCAATCCTTACATTACTAGGTGGGTTGCAAATTGGCTTGCAGGCAGGACCCACAGAATGAAAGCTGCAGATTCCAAGTAAGATTGTCAATCAGTCATGAGTGGAGTCCCACACGGCTCAGTCCTAGTACCTCTATGGTTTGGCATCTACTTCTCAGAAGTCCAAGCCAAAACAAAAGGACTCTGTCTGAACTAGTTCGCTGATGACTGCAAGCTAGGAGTCATTATCAACTCCCCAAGTGATGCAGACATCCTAAAAAAGGACCTCTCTGAGACCAATGACTGGTGTTGGAACCATGGCCTGAAGCTTAATGCCAAAAAATGCATTATCATGCCCTTTGGAAAAAACTTGGTTCCCATGAATTACCACATTGATGGGAGCCCACTGAACACTGAAGAGGCCATAAGAGATCTGGGAACCCAGGTCAACAGCCACCTCACCTTCAACCACCAAATTGCCACTGTGGTCAGAAAGTCCTTCTACGTGGCACATCTTATAATCAAAGGTTTTGTATCGAGGAAGAAAGAGGTCATCATCCCTCTCTACTCATTCCTCATGAGACTAATCAATGAATATAATGCCCCATTTGGCATGTACCTGACCAGACACCTACAACAGCTGGAGGCCACAAAAGTACCTCACAAAAAGATTCCTAAGCCTTAAAAACATGTCCCACTTGGACAGACTCAAGAAACGTCAGCTATTCTCAGTCTCTTATCACCTACTTAGAGGTGATCTCTGCTTGACTTACAAAGCCATGTCTAACCCAGCCCTACTTGAAATGCCAAAGAAATCCCAATTCCCCCATGCTACACACTCCAGAGATCTCAACCTCATTACCACAATTAACAGAAAATGCTGGAGGGACAGGTTCATCTCCCAAAGACTGCCCATACTTTGGAATAAGCTTCCCATTCATGTCAACCAGAGCACCTCACTGGCCATCTTCAATAGAAATCCTGACGAGTGGATGGGTAATAGAAAACTCACTACAGGGATCATTTCAGTTGCACTTCTGGATATGGGCACTTTGAACTAACATAGAGTGGCACAGTGCCTGGGCAATTATTTGGGCTAGGCTTCTAAATTCTCCAGGGCCATTAGCCTAGTACACACCTATGAGCCTTTGAACCTATGAAGAAATCATACCCATATTCCCTTCAATTCCATTTCTGTGATTTCAGTCATGTAAATGCAGTTGTCTAGCATTTCTGTCATTGTGCACAAGTCAGTACACATGCAATCTGTATTGGCATCAGTTCCCTGATCTTTTTCCTGACATCTTTGATAAGACATGGCAGGTGATAGAGACAGCTGTGTTCTATTTAGAGCACAAAAGTGGTGCCAGGAGGCATCCAAATTTTTTGTTAGAATCATTGTTAAGCATTACAGCTGACAGCTGCTGTAGAAAAACTCGACTGGGTTAAAGTAAAAGGTTGAGGCTTGGAATAACTTGGCTAAAGATATAACCAGTACAACCAGCTTCACATGCACTGGAGAGGAATGCTGTCACTATTACAGTAACTTGAAAAGGTGCAACCAAGGCCACATTAACTGATGGGAAGATTATTTTAAGACTTATGTCACACCTGTGTTGAGTAAGTATAGTGGCCCATTAACAGGCAATACAATATCACGACTTGCCAACACAAAAATATGCTCATTATTTTATTTTGTTCTGTACTATGTAGCTTCTGCAGAGATAGAAGGAAGTAGTGTGGCATATTTGCAGATACTAAAGCACCTCAGACAGGTACGGGGTAAATATGTCTCAGGTTTGACTAACAGCCATTTCATAATATCATGCATTTAGGAATCATTTTATCAGTCATATGGACACCAGTCCATAATTACTTGACACAAACATGAGTATGCATACTCTGTATATGTGAACCATGCATGCATACCTGCTGTAATATCTCTAGCCATTTTGCATTGACCAATGTTAATGCAGATGCTTGTGAGTTTAAATCCAAGAATCAGCATTTAGTCTGTATTACCTAAAAGTTTATTATTATGCAAATAACTCAAAGTATCATTCTACTCATTTCACACAGACATTTTATGAGATGTAAAGCTTAAAGTATATTCGCACTATTCACACTACTTGCATAATGTTTATAATATTGATGAGATTTATGTGTACTTGAATGCGCATATATGGCTTCAAATTTATATGTGAACATCCCTCCACTGTAGGCTGCTGTGGCCCCAAAACAGACAGCACAATCAACCAACACTTCTGGGTCACAGCCCAGCAGTGTTGCATCCACAACAACTGCACTGACTGCATCAGGTAGTTGTGCACCAGGGACTGGTGCACTGGTAGCCACTAGGAGTAGTACCAGTGGAGTTAGTGACTATGCCACCTGTCAGGAGCTGCCAGGGCTTGTGGGGGAGTTAATGGGATGAGGAGCCTTGGTGACTGCATCAACAGAACGGAATGACTCCTGCATTGAATTGGCAAATTAATGCCCCATCCAGCACTGCTGAAGGTGTCAGGGACAGGAGACTGGTGACAGTTTAAAGGGTGATGACTAGATTCCCACTATACTCATGATGGACAAGGATACACCTCTGAATTCCATACTTATCCCTAATCATGGTATCCCCAAGCCTTTGTGTCAATCACCATCCTTGTCTGTCTTGTATGTCCTGTATGAGTGTGCCTGCTACTTTACCCAACCTATATACCTACCTCTATTATTGTTACATTTATTAAATGCCTTCCCCAACATTCCACCATTCCACTCTCTCTCAAAAGAAAAAAAAAAAAAAGAAAGCACACATGCCCACAAAAAAATTACTCCTCATACATAGCTCTCCACTTTGCATGTGTGTTTGCATGGCACAATTGATTTGGTCAAATTGGTCACACCACATGATTAAGTTGTTATCACACACCTTTAATGTTGTGATGATCCAAATTCCTCAAAATATTCCTTAAATTATTTGTATAAATACATTGTTACCTTGTGAAGAAGTGGATAGCTAAGGTGCTCACGCACCCCTAAACTGCAAATTCCTTTATTTTTCCCCCAGTATCCTATCCTATGCTTGTCCCCCATCCTCAACACTGTCCTGTCAACCCCTTTTCACCTCTTTCACACCTTTAATCTAATCAGAAAAGAAGATTCACACACCACACACTTAGCCAGAATTGGCTCATGAACAAAAGTATTTCTGTTATCTGTATATGTGTGATGCTTGTCACTCCACAGGAATTCTAAATGAGAGTAAATTACACTTCACATCCTATGGCAACCCTGAAGATTTTACCTTTGGCCACATTAATACTGTTCTCCTTACATTACTATACTAGCCCTGCTGCATGACAGAAGGCAATATTGTTAGCACTATGAGGAAACAGTTATTCACATATGCATAACAGAAGCCAGGGTTTAATGTACACCATATGGAGTGTTTCAGTTCTCATTACTCTTATGATGTCTGCTGCACACATAGCCCCCTGCTTCATTCTTTTCCTCATTGTCCCATCATATATGCGAGTTTTACTGATTGAAATCTGACTTCCTTTGTGGTGTGCTGTGATAAGGCACAGGTGTAGAGAATTTAATGCAGATTGGTAGGTGTTTGAATCCAGCAGTATGGGGGAGTATTATTTAAGATGTTCTTTTTCATAATACATGGGTAGTCGGATGCACACAGTGGGACAGATGAAGAAATAAGGGCATCAGAGCAGAAGAGAAAGTAACTCCAACTGCAGAGAAGGCCAAAGTGAACTGATTAAGGTGGTTTGGGCACATACTCTACCGCCTTACCTTCACATCCTAATGGCCCTAACACACAAGTCTATATACACAAACCTACTACTCTTAAATACTATTATAGCTTCTCTTACTCTACCATACACACTAACCTTCTTTGAACACTTTTCTCTTCCTGAACAACACCACCCCTACCAGCAAACTCTACCAGTATCTCACATAAACTCCCTCAACCACATTAATATAACCTCCACTTCTATCTACATACTTCCAAAGTACCATGGATCTACCCATGTTACTTAATTCCATGACAAGAAAACCCTGTACAACTACTACAAAATCCTGAAGTTAATACAATATCCTCAACAACACCCTCTATTAGATGGTGATATTCATCTAAACCCCGGCCCCAATACAGGTATTCCCAGTAACCCACACAACCTAACATCTCATGCTACTATTACCCGAAAAAGACCATCTAACTCCCTCCTGACAGCTCACCTTAACATCCGTAGCATTAACAATAAAATTACCCACCTACATGCACTCTTAGAAGTGCATGCATTCAATATTCTCTGTATTACAGAGACATGGCTAAAGCCCTCAAATCAGGACCAGGAAATTACCCCTCCTGGATATAATATTCTGAGATGTGACCACAAAACCAAAAAGAATGGAGGTGTAGCCATTTTGTATAAATCAGAAATCCAAGTTTCACCCTTCAATGTTCTCCTACCCTCAAATACTAATGCAGAAACCCTTACTGCTAAACTTCAGATCAACAACTCCAAATCTATCTATCTAATTTGTTCCTATTTCCCCCCTGGAAACAATATCAATACACTTGAAAACATACTTAGTTTACCTCTCTACCCACCTACCTCAGGAAACCATTGTACTAGGCAACTTTAATGTAGACTGGGCAACCTGTAGCTCCCCTAAACCTATCAATCACATAAATCTTTACGGATTCTCACAAATAATAACCACACCTACTAGAATCCATAAACCAAGCAGCAAGGAAACCACCCTAGACTGGATCCTTCTAAACAGCCATCTTGATACTTATAAACCTGGAACCCTTCCAGATGATATCAGTGACCATGGTCTAACCTATATTATTAAACAAAGAGTTCATAGCCCTAATACTAATATTTTTAAAACCTCCCATTCTAAAAAACACTTTCATCCAGAGAGCTTCCAAAATGAACTGAAAGCATGTGACTGGTCACCAATGTATCATCTTCAACTTGATGAAGCAGTGACCTACTTTAATACTAGATTCCTACAAATCCTAGATTACCATGCCCCCTATCGCTCTTCCCGAAAAAGTACCACAATTGCCCCTTGGCTCACAAAACAAACTAGGCAAAAGATCCCTCTAAGAAATAAAATTTGGTCCAAATGGAGAGCCTCTAAAAGTCCATCAGATCACCTTTAATTTAAACAGTTAAGAAATGCCACCAGAAAAGACATTCTGCAAGACAAAAAAAAACTATAACCTTCACCTCCAACAAACCCACCAACAAAAACTACAAAAGTTCTGGTCAAGCATCAGCAAACTACTTCAGCCAAGGCACTCTAAAATTCCTGCCCCATCAGGATTCAACCATAATAACTCTAACCAAATTCCAAATGCCTTTAATAACTATTTTACTGAAGCCATTCAAACCCTAGCTAATACATTACCACCTACTACCACTTCCCCATTAAATACCACTAATAGTCCAGCTCCGACATTTCACATACAACCTGTACCTACATCCCTCATATGCAACCTCATTCAAAAACTCAAACCATGCACCCCTTCTGCAGACTGTCTTCCAGCTGAATACCTGCAAATTGCAGCTAAAGCCTTTGCCTATCCCATTTTCATTCTTTAAATGGAACAATTTTAGAAAGCACAATCCCTTCCATATGGAAAGTTGCCCATATCATCCCTTTACATAAAGGTGGGACATCTACTGAGCTTTCCAACTTTCAGCCAATCACCTTACTCTCTCCAATAGCTAAAATAATGGAAAAATGCATCCAGAGACAACTACTTGACCAACTTCTCCATAATAATTTACTTGCCAACTGCCAGCATGGCTTTAAACCATTCCATAGCGCAACAACTGCCCTGTTATCCTTTTCTGACTGTATAAACAAAAATCTTAACAATAACTCTCTTTCCTTTGCACTATTTATTGACCTTTCAAAAGCCTTTGATATGGTTAAACATCACATGCTTATTGATGTACTAAAAGCCCAATCACTTGACCCACAAGCATTACGCTGGTTTAAATCTTATTTAGAAAACAGACAGCAAGCAGTGCTTTGGGATAATAATCTTTCTACACCCCTCCCTGTGAACATTGGAGTACCACAAGGCTCTATTTTAGGCCCACTTCTCTTTTCAATATTTATTAATGATCAACATGCCAAAATTCCTCAAGCCACCTGCATACAATATGCAGATGACTCTACTTTAATATGTTCAGCCAAGTCCAAAACCTCTCTCCAGACCTTCAACCAGACAGTATTTAACATTGTTGAAAATTGGTTTATGCAACACTGCCTCCTTCTGAACCCCCAAAAAAAAACAAAATTATTGCTGTTTGCTCCTACTCAAAAGTCATCACAACTTCACTTCACAGTAACCTCTAACAATGGAACTAACATATCCCCTGACACTACAACTTGTCTCCTGGGAATAACAATCAAAAACAACCTTAGCTAGGATGACCATATTAATACTACTATAAAGTCTGTCAACAAAAAACTAGGCACCCTTTATAGAATCAAATACTTCCTTACCCGTATAGCCAGAAACACTATTGCCCAGGCCCACCTGATCTCTACCCTGTTCTATGCTTCTGCAATATATACCAATCTATCTAAAAACAACCATACCAAACTTACAACCAGTTACAATAACATAGCCCAATTTGACAATGACACCCCTTTTAGAACTCACCACTGTCACAACCTCAAACAACTGGGATGGTTAGAACTGCTGAACCAACTACTTTGTCAATAACTTGTTATCACCCAAAAGATCCTTTACCACCCTAATAATACCCCAATCCTCACTAATCTGATTACCCCCTATAAAAATCGTGCAACACTACGCTCAGCTAATAAACTTCTAGTTTCCACTATTAAACCCAACAACAAAGCTGGGGACTCACTTTTCACCAACACAGTGGGAAAAACCTGGAACCAGCTTTTAAGTGAACTTTCTACCCTTGCTTCTACACTGCTTTTTAAAAAAAAAACATCTTAAAGAATATCTTAAAACTCACTGGCTTTGTCCCTGCTCTAACCCTGACTGATATCTCATTTCCCCTTCTTGCTCTCCCAATACTTCTCTACTCCACTGTTCTATGTTGCCTACCTGTAATAAAGTTTCCTTCTTAGTACTAAAAAAATATATATATTGGGATTCTAGATATATATTTTATCTCTCAAATGTTGTTTGTTTGTTCTCTGTATTTGACCTTGGCTTAAACCTACTAAAGAACTCTGTACAAGTTTATCTTACCTACAATTTAAACAATGTACTGTAACTCATTTTACTATTGGTATATATTGTATGCTTTGTCACTGCCGATGCTTGGAGCTTTTCTCCCCGGGCCTCTACTGAAAATGGACATATATGCAGTTAAACTAGCCCGGTCAACAAATGTAAAATAAATAAATATGCAGAAAAGAAGACAATCTGGTGAATCTGGGACAAACAAGATGAAGGCAAGATAAAACAAGGCCATTCAGCAGAGAGGTGTATGGATTGTGTGAAAGAAGACCTGCAGCAGTCAGACATAACTCCTGAAGAAGGTAGGATAGTGGCATTGAATCAAGAGAGATGGAAATAGCCAACATGACACCCTGACCCCATGTAGAAAATGGCAAAAAGTTGGTTGATGATGATGTAATTGTAAGCAGCATGTCATAAAACAAAGTCATCAACTCTAAAATTGTTTTTTACCCCTTGCACTACAGTTGGCTTGGAACACTGACAGTATATGCATGAATGATTGCATAGAAGTAGCACTTAACATTTTATGTCAAAAACTCAGAAAATAATTGTTCACATGCTAAGATTTAGAATTCAGCTGCACAAATAAGCTTGTGCTTGGCAGTCATCAGTTAGCAACAGATATATTACAAAATATTAGTTTCAAAAGAACATGTCAATGTTGGCTCTAGATAATGGTCATTGTTGAAGTGACACTCTGTCCCCATGTGCAAAAATGAGAAAAAGGGGTTGTGGATGGATGGATGGACTGACACGTGTTTAGAAATATGAAGAACCTCCCAATATCTGTGTCCAACCATACTCCGATATAAGAAGATTTGAAACACTTTCCTCAAGCTTCAGAACAGATATGGAGGCTTATTCTTCTGGTTGTAAAGGAGGGGGCCTCAATAGCCATGCATTCCATGTTTATAATATCAGTTATGACATGTCTGTCCAGGATCTGGTGTCACTCCATGCACACTTGTACAAAAAAAAAGTAAAACTATCATTCTCAAGTCAAACTCAGGAAAGCAAATAGCTAAGATCACGTCTTCTTCTTCTTCTTTCAGCTTTTCCCGGTTAGGGGTCACCACAGAAGATCACTTGTCTGCTCATGATTGGCAGTAAAGTTTTACAGTGTTGAGGTACCAGCCTGGCACCCAACCTTCAACAGAAGGCACACACATGCATGCACTCACACCTAGGGCTAATTTCAGAGTGTCCAATCCACCTACAACATGTCTTTGGGATGTGGGAGGAAACCGGAGCACCCGGAGGAAACCCACGTGCAAATAGCTAAGATCACTGCTCATCTAAAATTATATTTGATTCATACAGGTTCATAGGTAGGTACTAGTTTATCTGCCCAAGGGCATTTATAGGCCTAGCCAGAGTGTGTCAGCTTTTGCTATCCCATTGATTAATTAACTGAGCTTCTGTCAAGAAGAGCCAATGAAGTGATCCCAGGGGTGTATTTTCTGTTACCCATCCACTCGTCAAGGTTTCTCTTGAAGAGTGTTAGTGAAGGACTCTGCCTAATGTAGTTAAGAATTTTGTTCCAAAGCATGGAGAGTCTCTGTGACAGGAATCTATCCCACCAGCATGTTCTATTTATTGTTGTGGTAAGGTTTAGCTCACTAGAGCAAGTGGCTCACAGTGACTTGGATTTCTTTAGGTGGAGCATGTCCATCAATTCTGAGTTGGACATGGCTTTGTAAGTCAGGCAGCGATTACCCCTGAGTAAGCCATATGCCACTGAGTACAGCCGGAGTTTTTCCAGTTGGGCTGCATAGGACATATGTTTGAGGCCAGTAATCCTCTTGGTGTGGTACTTTTGTGGTCTTTCCAGCTGTTGGATGTGTCTTGTGAGGTACATCCCAAATGGGGCATTGTACTCTATGATGGGTCTGATGAGTGATGAGTAGAGGGGCACTATAACCTCTTTATTTCTAGATGGAAACCCTTTAGTAATTAGATGAGCTACATAGAAGGATTTTCTAACTACTTTGGCAATGTGATTGTCAAAGGAGAGATTACTATCTACCTGGGTCCCCAGATCTCTTATTACCTCTTCTGTATTAAGGGGGCTGCCACCTATGTGGTAATACATGGGTGTTTTGTTTTCCCAAATGGAATGACTATGCATTTTTTGGCATTTAGCTTGAGACCATGACTTTGACACCAGGTGTCCATCTCAGTAAGGCCCTTTTGGAGAATGTCCGTGTCAGCCGGAGAGTCAATTATGGCTTCCAGTTTGCAGTCATCGATGAACTTGGTTAGCCATAGTCCTTGTTTGTTTACTTGTACTTCTGAGAAGTATATGCCGAACAGTAGGGGTCCCAGGACTGAGCCTTGTGGAACACCACTTGTGACTGGTTTAGAGTCGGACCTGGAGCCTGCTATTCTTACCGTGTGAGTTCTGTCTGTAAGCCATTTAGCAACTCATCTCGTGACATAGGGGTTTATGTTCAGGCTGGTGAGTTTTTTTATAATTCCTGCGTGGTGAATGGTGTCAAAAGCCTTGATGAGGTCAAGGTTGGCTGTGTGAACCACCTTCCACTCATCTATGGCCTCGGTGACTGTCTCAAAGAAGTCAACCAGGTTTAGTAGGCATGATCTGCCCTTAACAAAGCCGCACTGGGTTGGCTTAAGTGTTTGGAGGTTCCCAATGTCTTTGTTAATGAATTCCATGATGATGCGCTCCATAGCCTTGTAGACCAGGCTAGTCAGGCTTATGGGGCGATAGTTACCAGGGTCAGTTGTGGCCCTTTCCTTTGTGGAGTGGAATAACCGTTGCTGTATGCCATTCTATAGGCACGTAGCCTGTGGAGAGGCTGAGGCTGAACAGTGTGTTTAGGTGGGGGGTTAGTTCGTTCTGCAGTTCATGCAAGACGCAGCCTGGGACACCATCTGGCCCCATTGATGCTGTGCTTTTCATGCTTGAAAGGGCTGTTTTCACCTGTGCATCTGTGATTTCTGGGACACTACACTTTTCTGGTATTGTTGTGGGCCCTTTTGGGGCTGAGAGGGGGGTGAAATTTGCACTGAAGCTATCTGCAGGATGTTGGCAATATCAGTAGGTTCAGTATATTTTGTGCTATTTTGCACTAGCTCAGAGCATATCTGTGAGTTGCCACTTAGATTCTTGACATAGCTAAAGAAGATTTTGTGGTTATCTTTCAAATCCTTGGTTATTTTTCTTTCGAAATTAGCCTTGGATGATTTTATGAGGAACCTTAGTTTCTTACTGACACTGATCAGGGATATCTTTCCTTCTTGGGATTTGTTTTTTTTCTGAATTAGTTTCCTCTGATTGTATAGCCAGTTTATGGCAGGGGTCCACCAGACTGGTTTCCTTCTCTTAGGGGTGTGAATCTTGGTTTTTCTAGGGATGGCATGATCCATGCATCCTTGTAGGTGCTCATAGAGTGCATTTGTAAAGGTTTCTGCATCTTGGACACTGTTATCCTTTAACATGGGGGCTGTGAAACTTACCACCTCTGTCTTAAGTAAGGTGAAGTTTGCTATAGAAAAGTTTTTCACTGTGGTTTTCTTGGTTGGGGGTGGTGGTGTGGTGTGGACATCCAGATTGATTAGTTTATGGTCTGATCTAACCAGTGATGGGTTGACCTCTGGTGCGGAACACCTGTCGCCCATGTTGGTAATGACCAGGTCCAATATGTTTTCACCTCTGGTAGGGGAGTTTACCAGATGATCCAGGGCATTTGAGATGATAAATTCCAGGAAGCGCTGGACCTGGGAGTTTGTACTTGAGTAGTTTTCCCAGTTAATGGTAGAGTAATTGAAATCACCCAATATCATGTTTTCTAGTGTCTCTAGAAAGACTGAGTGGTAGTACTGGGTCATGGAGGGTGATCTGTAACAGGCCATAATTTCCACTGCAGATTTGCCCGATATTAGTTGCACATGGATGATTTCAGAGGTATCATGCTGCGCCACTAACCTGGAGGTGTAGGTATCCTTGATGAATATGGATACACCCCTTCCTTTTGTGTTTTGGTCCATGTTCTGTGGCTGAAATGTATGGTATGAGTTGTAGCCCGGTAGTGCTGGGGTGCTCTATAAAGCCTTGAATTAGGTTTCAGTTACTGCACAGATGTCAACGTTCTCCATACTGAGGAGTGCTTTGAGTGCATGCATTTTGAGATTTAAACTCCTGGCGTTGAGTAGCATAACCCTCATTTTTTTATTTGTGCTGTTTACGGAGGTGGGTTTGACTTTTGAGCCTTGCCTAAAAAAGGCAGTATGGGGGCAGCAAGAGCCTTGGCCAGTATTCAAAAGCCTAGGGGTGACTGGTGCAAGCTCTCTCTTGTGAAGCAATGAGGCTTGTCGAGCATGTCGTCCCAGGCTGACAGACACTGGATCCCCTTTGAATGACATGAGAAGCTTAGCCAATTGTTGAAATTGATCATTTTTTTCTTTATACTGCGGTATCATTCTTGGTGAGGGCAGGATGCTACTCAGGGTCAGTGTCATACCCGCCTGGGCTACATGATCAGAGAGCTCTTCCATGTCTCTTTTCACGTAGTCCAGGGAGGTACGTCTCAGGTCATTCACACCAACATGAACAATAACAGAGTCATATTTGTACTTGTTCTGGAGTGACCTGAGTGCTTGTGTTATGTGGCGGATTCTGGCTCCTGACAGGCAGCTAACAGTAACCTTCTCCTTGTCCAGGCTAGTGAGTGGGACATCAGTTTGTCTGACTATAGAGTCGCCTACTACTAATGTGTTAGGTATGTTATTTCACCTTAAGGGCTGTGATTGTGTGGCACACTGATCTTGTGTTTTATGTGTTGTCTGGTTTGTGATGGGAGGTGCAGGTTTTTTGGGTGTCTGCTTTGGAGGTCTCTGATGCTCTTGCAGGTTTTTATTTAGAGCCTCTGAGTATGATTTTGTGTATTTATGTGTATTTTTTGCCAGTGCTGATTTAGTATGTCTATGTGAGGCTGGAGGTGTGGTGCAAGTGTTAACCTTCTCCTCATGACTGCCTGTTCCAGTCTTGGGTGGAGAAAGCTTAGCCTCCAATTTCACTATATAATTGAATCTCACTCATATGTTAATGTTTTGTTGTAGGAGGAGAGGGTTGCCTGTGTACATGAGGCAGATGAGGGATCCCACTAGGGGATAATTTGATTTGTCACATGATCCTCAGAAAAATTGCAAATGGCTAAAAATGCCTTGTTGAGATAGTTTAATACAAAATGGAGTTCATGAAAAAGATATTTTGAATAAAGCTATTTATTTTTCCCCATCTATTCAAAAATTCTTGCACTGAAAATAAGGCAACATACAGTTGAAAGGACAGTTTGCCAATTCTGTGACCTAGTCACATGCATAATTACCACCTCACTATGGGAAATCTGGTATAGTTTCAGTTTATAAAAACTTATACAAGGAGGAAATAATACTTGCCTCCACTAAAATAAAGGCCTCTCAACAATTTGAAAAGGTGACATTGCTATGGTTAACCACAGAGCAGGCTGAAAACTTGTTGCTTTCTATTTCAGAAAATAGGTATTGCAGAGCTTAAAATTGTCTGCCAAAAGTAAAACACCTGGCTTAGATGGTCTGCCATTACAATGTTTTCAAATATGGAAAAACTCATTTGTCAACTGCTTATCAAAGCTTGACAGTCATATAGTGACAACTATGTCACACCATCTTCTTGAAAACAAGCCATGGTAGTTAAGGGCTGGAATGACCGTTTAGAGACCAGCTGCTAAGATCTTTTCTCTATTTGAAATCAAGACTATGAACTTTTCACTGTTATTAGCCAAGAAAATTGTTCAACTTTTTCTGTATTTAGTCCACTGTGACCAGACAGGATTTGTTTCATGGCACACTACATTTGATAGCTTAGCAAAGGCTTCAATTATCATGCTTTTAAACAAGGAAAGACACTGATCCTTACAAGCTTTGATGCAGAGAAAGTGGTTGATAGAGTCAGCTAGACTGTCTCAAAAGGATGGGATTCCCAAATGCTTCAATCTTTTAAATCAAAGTCTTCTATATAACATATAAAATGAGAAACTGAAAATGGAATAGGAGATAGCAGCAGATCCTTTGCCATACATAGTTATACACAGGGTCAGTAGACTGGGATGTCCCTTCTCCACTCTCTCGTCGGTTATCCACCCTCTACTTAGAATCTTTAGCAACTAGGTTGAAGATATTCTTGGTTCATTATTATTCTCTAGTGGCTATCATAATAAATCTATCATTGTATGCTGACAACTTATTAATATCTGTTAGATAAGTACCTAAAAAGGCTGTTTTATATTGTATTTCAGCTATTTAAAGTTCTTCTGTTTACAAAAGCACTGATTTTGTAAAATATTTTGCACTTTAAACCTCCCTATAGCTGTTATTACTGAAAACATTGCAACTGTTGTTTTGTGCTAGATCCAGACACAGCTAGAAGTTTCCATTTACTGTATAACTACTAATGCTGAAAATCTGTTAGTACTGTATCATTAATCTGTGTATTAACTACTGTGACCTTGCTCTTTGTTTTAAATTATCAGTGACTTGGCCTCTTGCCACAGCCATGTTCTTTATTTTCTCTACTTTCTGTTTGGCTTTTAGCCTTATTATGTTATTTCTGCACTCTTAGTGGCCCCAGACAGTGTTATTACTTTGGGAAGTCTTTGGTCTTTTCCCTAGTGGTAGTAGAGAGGGACCAGGTCACATCTATGGTGGGATACACTGTTTGAAACCTCTAAGTGCCCACTTGCTATTGGCCAGAGGGATCATTTGTTTGATTGAGCTCCGTTTCTATCTGTATAGGTTCATACATTCATAGGTGTCTACTAGACTAATCACCACAAGGGCCTTTTTAAGCCTAGCTATTCATTCCAAACCTCTGACAAGTTCTGGTACCCTTGATAAGTGTAAGCAGAGGCTTGGGCGATGAAACATTTACAAGCAGGGACCTGGGAGATGAACCATTTACAGGCTGCCTGTGTCCATTAGAGACATAGGTGCTAAACCAGGGATAAATTGACTGTTCCCCATCCAATTGTCTAAGTTATACTTCAATTGGGTTAGGGAGGAACTCTGATCCACATGGATGGGGAGCCTTTTACAGAGAAGAGATGGTCTCCGATATAGATTTTTGTCTCTCCAGTATGTTTATTTATATCACAGGCAAGGTTTAAGTCTTTAGAACAGGTAATTATGGTGTTTTTCTTTCTTTTTCTTTTTTTACGGATATGCAGGAAGTCCATCAGAGTGGGGTCTGATGATGCCTTGCATGCTAGGCATAGATCTCCCCTCAACAACCTAGATGCCATATCTTTCTTTATAAATTCCACAGCATAGAATGATCTCCTCACTAGTGTAGACATATGATGGTCAAAGGTTTGATTACTGTCTATGTGTGTCCCCAAGCCCCTGACTACTGGGTCAACTTTTAGCTGTGTGTTGTCAATATGTGAGTTACCAGAGGTGGATTACTTCCTGAGAGATACTATTATGCAGTTCTTGGCATTTAGTTTTAGTCCATGGCTTTGGCATCTGTCTGTGTCACCCTTTCCTGGAGAGCATTTGTGTCAGTAGTGGATTCAATGACAGCTCCTAATTTGTAATGATCTGCAAATTCAGTCAGTCAGAGTCCAATAACGTTAGCTTTGACTTCAGAGATGTAAATGCCTAAAAGGAATGGTTCCAGGACCAGTCTCTGTGGTACTCCGCTTATGACTGGCCTCTTTGTAGTGGTAGTATCCCCAGTTCTAACTTCCTGGGTATTGTCTGTGAGCCAGCTGGCTATCCACTGGGTGACATAAGGGTTTGTACCTACCTCCTGAGTTTGTCAGCAATGCCCAAGTGGGGTATTGTGTCAAATGCCATATCCAGGTCACGATAGGCAGTGTGAACCATTTTGCCCTCATCCATTGCTTTAGTGACCTTCTCAAAGAAGTCCACAAGTTGAGTAGGCATGACCTGCCCTTGACAAAGCTAAACTGGGTTAGGTCCATTTTCTGAAATTATTATATGTCATTACTGATAATTTCCATGACAATTCTTTCCATGGCTTTGCATATGAGACTAGTGAGACTTATGATTCTGTAGTTGTTGCATTTCAATAACATTGCTCATTGTGCAGCGGCAGTTGGCAGTGCCCTGTGTAGATGCCAGCATCTACAAGTGAAACTTTTCCTATACAACTATCTAATTTTAAGTCCATAGCTGCACACTGATCATCTAGTTTGTACACTGAGCAGCTTGTTTGTATGATAAGAGGAACCCACTCCTCAAGATTGCCCTGGGCAGTAGACACTCATGTTAGCAAGTTACACTCCTACAACAACTAAGCTAATCAGCTGTGAGACTACCTTGTACTATTCCATGTAGAATAAGCAACTAGGATTCAAAGTCATGGGCATGTACTTCCCTGCTATCTCTGCAGATGGTCTGTTGGACATGGGCATCCTGAGACAATGCAGCAATTGCTTCTTGTACACTGAAAACCGCCTAATCCTCAATTATACAAATAAAGTATGCAGGAAATGTAGTTATACAATATCATTCAAGTCAAGGCTCTTGCTTACAGGTACTCACACTACCAAACAGGATGTCAGTAGCACACACACGCCACCCACCTCACATAGTACAAACCAGTCACATTGAACAACATATGGTAAGGCTACTTAAATGTAATCTCCCCAAACAACAAAGATCTCCCAGACACTGCACACACACAAAAGGTCCTCTGCAACCTCAGGAGAACTCCAAAAAAACAACAACAGGATAAATACTGCCACAACCATTGGCATTTCAACCTTGCATAAGGCATACCCCTGCACAACCTAGTGTTTTGGTTATAGGAGACTGTTGTGAGACACACAGATTTTCCAGTCACCAGGTTAAACAAATAAAGAGTGATGGTCAGCTGTCTATGAGTGGCCAGAATTCATTAGATCACTCATGCACTCAGGTCATTTAACCCCAAGTATGCCTTGGCCACAGTCCACATGTGTGTTAATGATCTGAGACGTACCACCCTAGACTGTATTAAGAGGGACATGACTGAGCTCTTGGACTATGTATTGCAGGTGGATATGAAACTAGCATTGATTAGAATTCTACCTTCTCCTGTGATCCTGTCACAATACAAAGATAAAATAATTGACTTCAACAACTGGCTTAAAGCATGGTGTCATTTGAAGGGACTACAATAGTTGTCAGCCTGGGAAGACATGCTTGACAGACCATGCTGGTTTGCCGGGGATGGTCTGAACCTGTCCTGCCTGTAATTTTGAATACTGGATAAAACTTCAGCTCCCCAAACTGCCTTTTTAGTCATTGTCAAACAGATAAACTTTCCAAGATAGCTGTACCAAACCAGAAAAATCTGAAACTGCTACTGCTCAGTGAAAGTAGTCTGAACAAGAAATTCCACTCCCAGCTGACTCTCCTCACCTTGGAGAATGTAGACATCTGTGCAGATCTACAATGCCTTCTACACAGTTACATCTGCTAGTACACAGGAAGGGATAAAAGGTGGTGCTGTCTCTATATACATTAAAAGTAAACATGCCTGAAGTCTGGTCCATCAGCATGACAGCCATGAGCTTCTCCACATCCAAATCACAATAGATAAAGTTCCATATAATATTCTTGTAAGCTATTGTTTCCCCTTCAATGACCCAGGAAGACCAAAACACTTACTTAAATGCACTTAACAAATGACCCATACAACCCTACATCATATTCATTGCTGACTTTAACTACCTCAGAATAAACTGGGAATCATACAAGACCCCCAAAATTCAGGCTCAGAGATTTCTGGACTTCATAAATGCCAACAACCTGGACCAGCTAATTCATACACCCACCAGTGGCTCAAACATCCTTGACCTGATCCTCACAAACATGACAGAATGCTGCACCACTTCAGTGCACTACCCTTGCTAGTCAGGTAAGACCCTAAAGCTTATTCTGTTGAGGTAAATGTAAAACCAGGGACACCTGGAAATCCAAGTACTTTTAAGAATTATTCCAAGGCAAACTTTCTTCTACTAAGTGACACCCTAAATAAATTCCATGCCCCACAACCTTAAGAATACTGCTGCTTATGCAGAAATTTCTAGGAGAAACCATGTATAATTATATGAACAGCTGTATAGAAACTATCACACATAAAAAAATAAGCAAAGGACTTGCACAAAAAGCAAACCATCCTGATGGAATTCCAGCACTAAAAGGCTATACAACAAAGCAAGAAACTCATGGTAAAAACTAGGAGGGTTACTACCAGCAAGGTAAAGGCTCCCTATCAGCCTAAACACCAACTCAGGGGGTTAATAAAGTCCACAAAAGCCAAACTTGAGGTAGAGATATCCATCCAAGTTAAGGACAGTCACAAGGCTTTCTAGAGCTATGTCAGAAACCTCAAAGGCAATATACAGCAATGTAATGAACTAATTGTAAAAGGTGCTACCTAAGTGCAATCCAAAGATATATTTGATCTCCTGGCTGACAAATTTGGCTCAAACTTTATTCCCCCCTGATATTCATCAGGAAATTCTGGCATCCATCATGCCCCCAACCATCACTAGAGAGCAAGTTCTCAAGGTACTCTCCAAGGCCAAGAACACTGTATTAATCGGTCTTCATAATATCCCAGGATGCCTCCTTAATAGCATGAATAATGAACAATATGTCCACTAGAATCTCTATTCAACCACAGCCTGCAAATGGGTTTCATACCTAATTAATGGAAAACTGCAATGGTTGTACCCCTGCAGAAAGGCAGCCAATCCATTACCCAGGAAACTGCTGATCCATCAGCCTGAAAAGGCTGCTGTGCAAAGCTATGAAGAGGATAATCATAGATATCATAAGTGATAGCATAGGCAGCCTTCAAACACATGGTTATCAAGGACAGTTCTTGCCTAATAAACCTGGTGGATGTCTTTGACATGGTTATCAATATGACGGATTATGGCAAATCAGTACATACTGCCTAACTTGACAGGGCCAAGGCATATGACCCAATACCATACTCCAGTACTGTTAACATGCACACTATATGAGATAGTAACCCATATGTCACCTGCTGGATAACTGGATGGCTTACTGACAGGATCCAAAAAGAAGTTAAAATAAGGAAATGTATCTCCACAAAAACACAGTTACTAGTGGAGTCCCCCAGGGCTCATTGCTGGGGCCACTACTGTTTGGCTTCTAGGCTTCTACTTCTCCAAAGTTAAGGCTACTGTCAAAGGTCAATAAATGACCAAGTCTGCAAATGATTGCATATTGGGAGTAGTCAATGATTCTACCCAATATACTAATAGCCTTTAAAAG